>NW_027616848.1:0-180668 GCF_964187855.1 Myxine glutinosa | reverse complement strand
GCACATAATGACAAAATGCGCGCCATTTTTTCGCGCCAAGAACGAATAAACGGTAGTTGAGATTTTATTCGAATTCGAATTCCATTAAATTTCAACTGTTGGAAACAATAATTATTTAAACTGTTGGAAATTGAAATAATTATTGTTTCCAACAGTTGAAATTTAATGGAATTCGAATTCGAATAAAATCTCAACTAAAAAAAAAAACGTCGCGTTTTAAAATTATGACGTCATCAGCGTATTTCGGAACGTTAATTTTTCAACTTCATATTCGGAATCAGTACGTCCCAGAGCAACTACAGCACACCTTAAATGTTTAAAAAACCTTCGGGTTTTAAAATTATGACTTCATCAGCATATTTCGTAACGTTAATTTTTCAACTTTGCCGACAATGACTTCCGACTTCCGGGTTCGGAATGCGGGACCAATGCCATTTGACAGGGAATAAAAAATAAATGCGACATTCAATTGATGACAATGACTTCCGACTTGACTCCCCCCACCCCTCCCCTCCCCCTCCCCCCTCCCCCTCCCCTCCCCCCTCCCCCTCCCCCTCCCCCTCCCCCTCCCCCTTCCCCTCCCCCTCCCCCTCCCCCTCCACTCCCCCTCCCCCTCCCCTCCCTTTTCCCCCTGCCCTGTCCCCTCCCTCCTCCCCCTCCCTTCCCCCCCCTCCTCCCCTCCCTTCCCCCCTACCCCCCTCCCCTTCTCCCCTCCCCCTCCCCTCCCCTCCCCCCTCCCCCCTCCACCCTAACTTCTCCCCCTCCCCCCTCCACCCTAACCCCTCCCCTCCCCCCTACCCCCTCCCCTTCTCCCCTCCCCCTCCCCTCCCCTCCCCCCTCCCCTCCACCCTAACCCCTCCCCTTCCCCCTCCCCCTCCCCTCCCCCCTCCCCCCTACCCCTTCCCCCTCCCCCTCCCCTCCCCCTCCCCCCTTTCTCCCTCCCCCCTCCCCCCTCCCCCTCCCCTCCCCCTCCCCCCATATATATATATATACTGTATATAATTTTTTGTTTATTATAGTGAAAAAATGCTTCAACAAGCAACATGGAGTGATATCAGTATTAGTTGATGAAGTGGTCAATCCAAGCACAGTGCATAAACTTCATTGGGATAATCTACGTACAAAACATACTTGGGAATATTTATCCACGCTGGCTACTGTAAGCTCACATTTATGATGCATTTATGTATACCTCGCCATGGTTTCTGCAAAGATGAAGAGCTGAATATTTTCCTGTACAGTGATGGACACCAGAAGAAATGGATGCTTGGTATTTTTGTCATGTTTGGTCAAAAGCAATGAGATTATAGCTTCCTGGTCGCTTCTCTGAAAATATGGCAAAGCCAGATTACAAACTTTTCCTGGTATTGCCATTGTGTCATATCCTGCAGTTTGTAGCACAGTAAGATTTTCCACATGTCAAGGGTTGCTTTAGTTCAGTTGGACACATTGGCCCATGGATGAATGACCAAAAGTTTTGCTAGTAGGCCGTTTTTCTTCAGTCTATTGACCAAGAAAACTCCATCCTACTGCTTTCACTGTGAATAACTCACAACCGTAAATGGTGTAATGGTGTTGGAGCTATTGATAGGAAACCTTTAGTGTGTCGTAAAAAAAGACAGCTGAGCCTGATAAGCTAAACCAGACATAAATTACACAGTAGAAGTTTCACTGTAGGTCACCAGTTGTTTACAGTCCTAACTGTAATATAGACCATGATAAAATACTCAGGAATGCATAATGCCAAAACCAATTGGAAGAGGAACTGGCAAAATGGAAAGACGTAGGAAAAAGGTTGATATGGTTTGGTTCAATATCATACAATAATTACTCACCCTCTCCTTCCTTACCCTGCTTCCGAAACACATGAGGTGCCATGCAGGCATTGTTAGCATTCAAATTCTCTTTAGCCTTCATGTAAAATGTAACGTCACTCTATAATGGCCAAAACATGAAGTGCGTATTCAAAATTTAGTACGCACTTTGGCAGGTCAGCAGCAATAATCTTGAAACATACCGATGTCTGTCTCTTCCACTTAGTCTTGCACTCTTTTCTCCCAGAACCACTGTCTGTTTGGGTTTCGAAGCAAGGCATGATGGTGACATGAGCCTACTCTCAAGGGGGTGGTATTTTTTTGATACCATCTCAGCAGGATTACATGCGGTAGGCTCTGGGCATTTAGTGTATGCGTTTCTGGACAAATTCAGATTGTAAAATGTGTGATTTACATGCTGCAAGTAACTGGTGAGCATTTGAATGTATGACATTTGTAGATCAATCGTGTCCTTGAATATACGGACTTTATCATCAGTGATCTGTCATCTCCTGGTTTGAAATTCAGAGGGGAGATGCAATATGAGGGGGAAAAAATTATTTGATGATTGTAAGTCCCTTTTGCACATATCATTTATACTGTACAGTCTCATTAAGAGGAATGCTCTTTCAGACAGATTTCATGGGAGTAAGAGCAAAAAAGGGAATTATTATGTATTTCTGCGTTTAATCATTACCAGACAGATGTTATGTTTTCACCCCTGTCTGTCTGTCGGTCAGGAAATCTCAAAGAGTTATTGATGGATTTGGACGACATTTGGTGGTCAGGTTGTGTGTGTGACAAGGACTAACCTGATTTTGGTGAAGATCTGGATCCGGATGTGGATCTGACAATTTTTAAAGTGATTATTAGTCCCCTACCGGTGTACACCGGAGGGGACTAGGTTTGCACGCCGTCCCTCCGTCTGTCCGTCTGTCCGTCACGCAAAGAACAGCTTTCCGGAATTTTTTTCCTAAACCCTTAATGTTAATGATTTCAAACTTGGTACATGGTTTCCTCATGATAAGTTACAGATCAAGTTCGAACTTCACGACGTTTCGATCATTTTTGACAAAGTTATGGCAATTTGAACTTTGGTAATTTCCCCAACAGTTTTCCCGACTATAATTTGGAGTGCGGTAAGTCAAAGCTGTTAATATTCCTTGTTTTAACTCCAATTTACATTCTGTTTCCACTTTTGGTGAGAAGTAGGGGTCTGTGCAACCATTCATAAACTTTATTTGGTGCAAATTGGATAATTTTTAGCCGAGTTGCCTCAGACCGTGAGTTGGTAATTATATAATTCACACATAGTGCAATACGTGCAGGCCGCTCCACGGAGCGACCTTGCGGGCTTATTTTAACTCCTATTTACATTATTTTCCCTCTTTTAGTGAGAAGTAGTGGTCTGTGCAACCATTCATGAACTTTATTTGATGCAAATCGGATAATTTTTAGCCGAGTTACCTCAGACCGTGAGTTGGTAATTATATAATTAACACAGTGCAATACGTGTAATTTCCCCAACAGTTTTCCGGACGACAGACTGCCGGCAGGGGACATGTATTGCAGCGCAATACTCAGAATGCTTGTTCACCTTTGAGTGAATGGGCCAAAAACTATATATAGTATGGTATCTCACAAAATTGTGGACAGCTCATTACAAAACGAAGTGGATGAATTGGGTAGGTGACAATAACAAGCCAATTACATTTTGTTCAGGTCTGAATGCAGATCCAGCCTATCAATGGGACACAAAACGTAAACTGTTCAACCTGGTGGAGGTATGCACTCTACCGAGTGTCATTCTAATTCTCCTCTGCTGCCATTTTCAAGAAATTAACTTTGAAGATTGTTCCTCTTGAAAAGACTCTCCTGGACAAGTCTTAAGCTCACAGGTTGCAGGTTTAAGAAACTTCAAAGTCCCAACATATTCGTACAAACGTCTATGACAGTATTGATGTAGCAGAGGCCTCGCTGGTCGGCCATTTCTTTTCACGCTTGCGCTCAGGAAATAAGTCGAATTTGAGTGGCCTTACATGGAGACATGGGCCACAATTGAGACAAACTGTGTGTACAATGCTCGGAATTTGTGCATGCGCAAGCGACATAAACAAGATTGAGTGCACCATGTGAAGGTGCGCCGTGGTTATTAAGGGACGATAAACATCGAGAGCCGTGTAACGGGTCGGGACAAACGCACTTCGAAGAACCAGACAATGGCCCTTGTGAAGCGTCTAAATCTTATTATGATACGTAGGAGCATACTGTTCCTATATGGCTCGATGAACAACAATACTGTTTCCACTGCAATTTATATACACTAAATCTGGCACTAAATAAGTATTTGTTTCCACTTTAAGCCCAGAAGAGGTGGAAAAATTGAAAGCAAAATAAAATAGAGCATTATAGGAGATGAATGGAAAAATACCTTTGCTTTCAGTGTATAATTGCGAAGGAAGAAAACAACTCGAATTGCATGTTATCCACAGCATGAGGCACGAAGGGCACGGATGCCATTTGTACAAATTAATGTTGTAAATCTTGCTGAAAATTAACTTGTTATTTTTTTGACAAACGAATCAACCAACGAGCTGTGCAACTTGAGATTTCTGTGTCGAGGCCAGGGAAACGAGTGGGTGGGTTAGTGTTGGGACATTCACCGCAACATAAAGCTCGATTTTCCTTCATTGAAGACCCGCTGTAATGAGTTCCCCATCTAACAAATGAACTGCAGTGCATCTTGAAACCGTTCATGCTGTGGGAGATGCTTTAATGTGATGAAATGAACACCTTCCCAAAATATTACCCTGCAGTCCATGTGCTCACCAGATTTTAATCACATCAAGAAAGCCCTTTTGTACATCAGCTTCCAGGTATCATACTCCTGTCTGAGTCTTAGCATGTTATATATTTATTCTTGGGAAAAATGCCAGGGGCATGTCATATGTGACATGTGGAAAAGTATAGAAAATAAGGGACATAAAAAATCTCGTGTGCATGCTGGACTACCCTTGTGTTCCTAATGGGACCTATTGATCGATGTATATTCCAAGTTTCAGCTTGTTTAAATGCTTAGCCTTTGAGATATGAGCGCCAACACATTTTGGGCGAACGGATGGACGGACGGACGGACAGACACCAACGTGAATTTGAGGGTTTTCTTAATAAAACTCAAGAATGCAGAAACAGGCTTTGCTGAAATTTGGAACATATTACCTCTTTTTTATTACCTCCTCGATGTACAAAGCATTTACTTCTGAAACTTGCAGCGGATTTCGTCCAGTAGAAGCTGTGAAATGTATTTTCAGTCCCCGTGTTAAAGCTGCATACAGAGAAACGATCCAATATATAAAGGGAGGGGCACCTCATGCCTCCCTTTGATTTACAGGAGTGAGGCTCATGGAAGAGCAAGGTAGGCCTGACAGTGAGACAAACATGAAGGGATTGAACAAACAGGAAAACAGAGAAGGAAAAGCGGAGGAATCACAAAAACTAGCACGTAAAATTAAAGATAATGTGCTGATTAAAATATTATAGTAACATTTATTGATGATGATTAGTATTGTCTGCTTTTGAACTATTAACTCTGTGGCTTAGTTCAATCAGATGGAAAATTCAGCACCGACAAGGGACACTGCATTACAGAGTTGGCCATAACCTGCTTTCACTCGAAACATTTGGAACAAAAAAACCCCATTAAATATCAGCACATGCCCATGATAAAAATAGCACGATAAAAAAAGGAAGGCTTTTATTCATACGCTGGTTGAAAGAGTTCAGAAATGGGAGGTTATAATATTTTCTTAACAGCAAAAATGTTTTTTTTTTCAGAAGTGATCGAGGCAGAGGTCTGTTGCCTATTCAACTTTCTGAAGAGGTCTGTTGCCCTTGTTCAAGTTTTTGTCTGATTGAAAAAAAAAATTCCTGTCGTTTTGGAATAATATGAAGTCCCTAAAATCCCCTTTTATTTCATACTTTTTTTTCTCTGAGGAATGTTTCTGTGTTTCAGGGTTGGACAGACGTACAGACAGACAGCATTAGACTATAATATATAGAAGATTCTGAAAGAGTATACGTTTTGGTTGTACTGTTATGGTAAATTGAGTAATAAAATAAGATCTTTATGTACTTAATTTAAATAAATGTAATGCAGATATCATGCAGATATTATTATTCGTTACAAAATATAAAAACAATAAATGGATATATTATTGCAGTTTGACACGTAATATAGTGAACTGGATAACTGAGGTATAATAATGAAACGGAAAACCAAATACAGCATTGGAGTCAAATAATGAGATGGAGAACCGAATACTGCAAGTACTGCATAAATCATTTTGCCAAAAATGGAATACAGGTCTTATTCGATACTAATCTGTGTAAAGAATATGACGGTGTCTGTACCTTTGTCTTCCCTTTGTCACAATTGTTATCTCCTCTCTTACTGCTTCGCGCATTGTCACCAATCTTTGTCGGCGTAATTCATGTCTTACCATTGTGCCTAGATGGCATCTTGAAATTTACTTCCAACTTTCAAAAGTAGGCTTTTGTCAAAAAAGTAGGCTTTTTTCAAAAGAGTAGGCTTTTGTCAGAGTTTGCTGTGCTGGATGACAGCGCTGCATTCTGATGAGCATGCTGCAGGCCAAACTGTCATAGGATTGTTGTTGTTGTTGTTATTGTTGTTTTCTTCCCCAAATTATTTCGTTCTTTATGTGATTTTGTTGTGGTGGTTGTTGTTGTTGTTGTTCTATGACCCTCCTTTCCTATCAAATGCCATTCCATCTCATGAACCATTCTTGATGAGACAACACGTGACAAGATGGAATCATGATTTGCAAACAAACTAAATGGAGAAAAGAGATGAGTGGATGGAGATAGAAGGCAGATGTCAAAGGCAAAAATAAGTGTCGGTAAGGGAAAACTTTAGAAAATAGAACAGCACTTTGTAGAGCATATACGTCTGCCAGGCGGAACAGTTCACAGACCTTACCCAAAATCTAATCAGCTTGTTCTTGTCACCTACCCAACTCATAAGTTTTGTCATAACGTGGTCACAACTTTTTAGGATATCATGCTCTATATAATTTTTGGCCCTATCTCTCAATGGTGAAAAATCACTTAAAATAGAAAAATCATAGTATCCGGAATTGGATCTTCACCAAAATCGAATTGGTTCATCCTTGTCACACACTCAACCTGTCCACCAAGTTTCCTCCGAAACTGTCCATAACTTTGAGATATTGTGCTATATACAGTGCCTTCAGAAAGTATTCACACACTTCAGAAGGTAGTAAAATGGATTACATTTTGATTTTGTTTTTTGGCACTGATCAATATATAATACCTCGTAATGTCAAAATGGATTTTTTTTTTTAGAAATGTTTACAAGTAATTCAAAATGATGTACAGAAATATCTAATTTACATAAGTATCCAATTTCCTGAATCAATACTTCATAGAAGTGCCTTTGGCAGTGATTATAGGTTGAGTCTTCTTGGGTATGTCTGCATCAGCTTTCCACATCTGTATTTGGGAAGTTTCTCCCATCCATCTTTGCAGATTTGCTCAAGCACTGCCAAGTTAAATGGGGGGCATCAGTAAACAGCAATCCACAGATTTCCACAAACAGTCTTTCCACAGAGTCGCAATGGAATTGAAGTCTGGGCTTTGGCTGGGCCACTCAAGGACTTTCACGTTCTTGTTCTGAAGCCATTCCAGTGTTGCTTTGGCTGTATGATTGGGGTCATTGTCTTGTTGGAACATAAATTTTCACCACAGTCTTGGGTCTTTTTCACTCTGAAGCAGGTTATCCTCAAGGATTTGCCTGTATTTGGCTCATTCATTGTTCCCTCTATCCTTACACGTCTTCCACTCCCTGCCACTGAAAAGCATCCCCATAGCATGATGCTGCCACTACCAAGCTTCATGGTAGGGATGGTGTTAGATGGCTAATCAGCGTTGTTCAGTTTCCACCAGACGTAGCTCTTTGTACTCAGGCCAAAGAGTTCAACTTTCGTCTCATCAGACCACAGAATATTTTGCCTTATGTTCTCAGTCCTTCACGTGCCTTTTTGCAAACTCCAGGCATGCTGTAATGTGTCTTTTCCTCTGGAATGGCTTCGGTCTGGCCACTCTCCCATAAAGTCTAGATTTGTGAAGTGCTGCAGAAACTGTTGACCGTCCAGCAGGTTCTCCCATCTCAGCCAAGGAACTCTGTAGTTCTGTCAGAGTGGTCATTGGGTTAATGGTCACCTCCCTCCCTGACCAAGGAATTGGACTTCTTGGTCCATGGTCCATGGTCTTGGTTCATGGTCCTTCTTGTCTGGTTGCTCAGTTGGGTTGGACTGCCAGCTCTAGGAAGGGTCTGGGTAGTTCCATATTCTTTCCATTTCCTAATGATGGAGCTCACTGTGCTCTTGGGAATTTTCAACACTCTAGAAATTGTTTTATACCCTTCCCCAGATCTATGCCTCCTCATAATTCTATCTTGGAGTTATATGGACAGGGATTTGGACGTCATGGTAGAGTTTCTACTCTGACATGCACTGTCAACTGTTGTACCTTATATAGAAAGGTGTGTTCCTTTCTAAGTATGTCCAATCAATTGAATTGGCCACAGATGGATTCCATTAAAGTTGTAGAGACATCTCAAGGATGATCAAAGGAAATTGGATGCACCTGAGCTCAATTTGGAGTGTCATAGCAAAAGGGTTGAATACTTATTATTGACTCAAGCCATTTTAGCTTTTCATTTTTAATTGCTTTGTAGAAAATCTCCAAAAAATTATACTTTGACATTATGGGGTCAATGTCATTTGATCAATGTTACTATGTCACTGATCTGCACCGGAATGTGTAGATCAGTGACATAAAAATCTCAATTTAATCCATTTTAAATTCTGACTATAACACAACAAAATGTGAAAAAGGGTATGAACCTGTCCACCAAATTACGTCCAAATCCATCCAAAACTTTTTGAGATATCGCGCTCACAGACAGACAAACAGGGATGAATAAATAAACTCCATTTAGCTTCGGTGGTAGAGGTAATAAGTTGTTTGAGAAGCAGAATGTTGTAGTGTAAGCTGGTGGGGTTGAGGAGGAGTGGGAAGCTTAGAGGGCTTGGATTGTATAGTTAGTTGTAAGATAAGACTGAGGTGCCACCAACTTGATTGCTGCAAGGAAAGAGCAGACTCTTTTACTCGGTCTTTTGATTGGTATATATGCCAGTGACGTCCATATATTTTGTTTCCTCAATATCGTATCCACTGTTTTAAAAGGGAAAGCAGGAGATCCGTCCCATAATGGAAAGCAACAATCTTCTGCACTGCAGACGAACATCTTGCAAGTTGTGAAAAAGTGAAGGTGTTAAGCAAGGACTTGGACCAGCATAGTAATTTGAGCTGTCATCTTGCTGCAGAAGGCAATTGAAATAATGGGCTGGCCAGGCGACGTCATCGTTTTCAAGGTAAAAAAAAAAACACCAAGGGGGCTCGAGAGGTTCTAATTCTTCCTGGATGTAATCATTAAAAAATTGGGTTTTAGGATTAGCAAAGTGACTTTCTTGGACATAGGTTTGAATGAGTCCCCTTACAAGGATCTTCATTGCAGGAGGAGGCTATTAGGCCCTTCCAGCCTACACAATGGTTGTCCTATCGTGGTTTGTCCATGCTCTTTCATTTTTAAGTGTTGAGCATCAAGCATGGAACTAGCAAGTACCATTTCTAAGTATTTGGAATGACTCAGCCAAGGTTCAAACTACCGACCCCCCAGACTCAGAGTGGACATTCTAACCATTATGCCACTGAGTCTGGTGGTAGTCCTACTCCATTTCTCAGTTATCCTTTTGATATTCTCTACATTTGTTAAAAGTGGTTGACAGTTGCTGGTCTGTATGGGACATCTGCATACACGCTCCTACATGAGCCTTAAACTGAAATAACTGCAAAACGAGACATTTCCCATTTTATTTGATGTTTAATATTGTTACAGCCCAGGTTTGCTTACGAGGGGGAGTCTCAGTTCCCCTCAGATTTACCGGGCCTGAGGCCACTGAGCACGAATAACTCCGTGTCATGGAGGGTAGCTAATCAACCGCGAGTGCCAATTAGTCTACCAGGTTTCCTAGGGTCCTTTGTCTGATTCCCTTTTACCTGAGGTCTCGTGGCTTTCCAACCAGGTCTCGCGCCCTCGGTTATGAACTAAGCTTAATTTAGGATCTTAATTGGATATGGCTGAGCAACCGCTAGTGCACACCGGAATCAGCAGATTAGAGCCAATTAATTGGGGAATTATAATCTCCCAGGCTAACACTAGGTGCTTACAGCGCTAGACCAATGGAGGAAAAAAGACACAGACAGATCGGAAAAAGTTCAACAATAAGAGGAATTATTTACAAGGTGAACACGGGCAAAGTGGAGCATGCACAAGTTTAAGCACTTCAATGGTTCAAAGCCTGGTGTTGGGCTAGCGGCTACGGTGCCGGCTTAGGATCCTAGGATCCTGGGTTCGAATCGCGGTCGATCGCTGAATTAACGCCAGGGGGGTTGACTCAGCCTGTCATCCTTCCGAGGTCGGCTAATTGAGTACCAGTTCACTGGTAATTCCCTGCTTGTCGTTAAAGGCGGCAAAAAGGGTTGGCGTCAGGAAGGGCATCCGGCCGTAAAACATTGCTTCAAAAAGGGGACCAAAAAACAACAACAACCACGGTTCCCGAAAAAGGCCAACCCCCGCTTGCGGGGAAAAATGGCCTCTAAAGGTGGTTATTATATTTTTATTTTTTAATGGTTCAAAGCAATTCAGGAGCAATCAATTAAAATGCACAGGTAATCAAAAAGGGGCGATGCAAAAATGTAGAAGGGGGAGCAATTGCAAGCAATGGAGGGTGCAATCAATATACAGCAAAGAGAAGAGACAAAGAGCAGTATTATGAATGAATGAATGAATGATCGTTTTAAGGCCATTTTCCCCACTAGAGCAGGGGTTAGCCTTGCAGGTCCCATGACAATCATGGTTCCCTGTTTGAGGCAATGTTTTTATGGCCGGATGCCCTTCCTGGCGCCAACCCTTAGTCGCCTCTTACGATGCGCAGGGATACAGTGTACCTATTCTAAACCGGGGTACACACCGGGATCATTCATCCCAGCAAGCTGGTACTCAATTTGCTGACCTCGGAAGGATGACAGGCTGAGTCAACCCCCCTGGTGTTAATTCAGCGATCGACCGGGATTCGAACCCAGGATCCTGGGATCCCAAGCCGGCACCCTAACCGCTAAGCCAACACCAGGCTAAAAAGAGCACTATCTATATTATAATAGCCATAGATGATTCTGTCTGTTGGGTGTCTGTTCGGGGTGTGGCTTACTCGGTTTGCAGAGTAGCTCCACCCATAGCTCCACCCATTCTGGGAGTGGCTTCATATAATTATAAACAAATATCCACCATTTTATTAACTTGCATAGCTTTGAGGCCTGTTTTGTAGGCCCGTGGTGTCTTGCTCTCTCTCCCAGTTTTATTTCAAATCAAATTCGATATATCATTTCATTTTTCACAGTCGCTAACATAGTTTTAGACTCGGTTGAAAAAAAACGGGAAGAAAATCCGATGAAAGTTGCCGTTTATAGAACGAAATGAATTCTCAAACGCCTGTAACTTCAAGGCCATTGAGTCTCTCTCACGCCTTTATCTCCAATCTAACTCACCATATGATTTCATTTTTATCGATGGTTTCAGACTCGGTGTCAGCAATAATTGAGAACATTCCACACACGCAGGAAAATGCAGAGATATATATTTTAAAATCACATCATGGTGTATCATACACCGCCCAACATGACACCGACGGCAACGTGTCGATATATATTAAAAATTCGCTTTTGCTTTTCCGTTAAGATATATTACTTTTTCGTTTGATGACAGTCGTCACAAAAACGTCAACAATGATGCCGACATATATTTCTTCGTTTTTATTTCATTCAACATTATTAGCCGGAAGTAAAATATGTTTCAGGAAATTACCGAGAGATATTTCTTCGTTTTTTTTATTAGTTATGTGCGCATACACTTTAAATAGGTTTATTTGAAATCTTTAATTTTCCACAATATAATTTACTTGCCATTTATCATTTGATGATTACGAGACACTTCCTCTTGAGGATCGTGACAATTCATGCGCTGCGTGGAAACTTCTATTTCCAAAATGAATGAGACGATCGATGAAGAACGCAGACTTGAACAGGATGCAGCAAGAAAGCGAATGAGACGGGCGAACGAGTCCGTCGACGAACGTCAATGCAAACTTGCGGGGTCACCCGTGGGAATCCCACGGGCATGGATGTGTGTGACATTTCGACATATTGAGTTAGATGCTGCACATTCATTTTTACAAAATGGTTACTGGCAAGTCATCAGATCCAGAAATGGTGTAATGAACACAATTTATTTACGCGCAAGCAAGAAAGCAAGACGGCCCGATTTCCGATTCCGACGGGCCGACGGGCGAGACGGGCCGATGGGCGAGACGGGCCGACGGGCGAGACGGGCCGATTTGGAGCAAGAAAAAGAACGAGACGGGAGAAAAACGAGAGAAACGAGACGGGGAAAGCCGATTGGAGAGGCGAGTGAGGAGCGATTGGAGAGGCGAGTGAGGAGCGATTGGAGAGGCGAGTGAGGAGCGATTGGAGAGGAGAGTGAGGAGCGATTGGAGAGGAGAGTGAGGAGCGATTGGAGAGGAGAGTGAGGCGCGATTGGAGAGGAGAGTGAGGAGCGATTGGAGAGGCGAGTGAGGAGCGATTGGAGAGGCGAGTGAGGAGCGATTGGAGAGGCGAGTGAGGAGCGATTGGAGAGGCGAGTGAGGAGCGATTGGAGAGGCGAGTGAGGAGCGATTGGAGAGGCGAGTGAGGAGCGATTGGAGGGGCGAGTGAGGAGCGATTGGAGGGGCGAGTGAGGAGCGATTGGAGGGGCGAGTGAGGAGCGATTGGAGGGGCGAGTGAGGAGCGATTGGAGGGGCGAGTGACGAGCGATTGGAGAGGCGAGTGACGAGCGATTGGAGAGGCGAGTGAGGAGCGATTGAAGAGGCGAGTGCGGAGCGATTGGAGAGGCGAGTGAGGAGCGATTGGAGAGGCGAGTGAGGAGCGATTGGAGAGGCGAGTGAGGAGCGATTGGAGAGGCGAGTGAGGAGCGATTGGAGAGGCGAGTGAGGAGCGATTGGAGAGGCGAGTGAGGAGCGATTGGAGAGGCGAGTGAGGAGCGATTGGAGAGGCGAGTGAGGAGCGATTGGAGAGGCGAGTGAGGAGGGATTGGAGAGGAGAGTGAGGGATTGGAGAGGAGAGGAGTGTGAGGGATTGGAGAGGTGAGGGATTGGAGAGGAGAGGAGTGCTAGGTGGAGAGAGGAGAGTGTCAGGTGGAGAGAGGAGAGTGTCAGGTGGAGAGGAGTGAGGGGTCACATATTATGTGAAATAAATAAATTGTGTTCATTACACCATTTCTGGATCTGATGAATTGCCAGTAACCATTTTGAATGTGCAGCATCTAACTCAATATGTCGAAATGTCCCACGGGTGACCCCACTATATTTCTTCGTTTTTATTTCATTCAACATTATTATCCTGAAGTAAAGGTTCACATGTTCATTTCACGTGTGCAAAAACAAACTCCATTTCACGTGTGCATGGACATGAAACACAGACGGGAAATTGCTAAGAGATATTTCGTTCGAAGCAATTCTACACCGCCCAAATAAAATATTTCACCGATACACCGAGCGAATTTCAGCGAATTTCACCGAGTTTCAGGAAATTACCCAGAGATATTTCTTCGTTTTTATTTCATTAGTTACTAGCAGAAGTACTCAGCGTTGCCGGGCGGGGGAGGGGGGAAGGGCACGTACACTTTAAACATGTATATACATGTGGGATGTGGGATATATACATGTGGGACGTGTGTGTGTGTGTGTGTGTGTGTGTGTGTGTGTGTGTGTGTGTGTGTGTGTGTGTGTGTGTGTGCGCGCGTGCATATATGCGTGTGTGTGTGTGTGTGTGTGTGTGTGTGTGTGTGTGTGTGTGCGTGCGTACATATATGTGTATGTGTATATATATGTCTGTGTGTGTGTGTGTCTGTGTGTGTATATGTGTGTGTGTTTGTGTGTGTGTATGTATGTATGTGTGTGTGTGGGTGTACGTTTGTGTGTGTGTATGTATGTATGTGTGTGTGTGGGTGTACATGTGTGTATGTGTATATATATGTGTGTGTGTATGTGTGTGCATGTGTGTCGGTGTACATGTGTGTGTACACATGTGTATGTGTGTGTATATATGTGTGTATGTGTATATATATGTGTGTCTGTATGTGTATATATGTGTGTCTGTATGTGTATATATATGTGTGTGCATGTGTGTGGGTGTACGTGTGTGTGTGTGTGTGTGTGTGTGTGTGTGTGTGTGTATGTATATGTGTGTATGTGTATGCATGTGTGTGTGTGTGTATTTGTATATGTGTATGTGTCTGTGTGTGTATATGTGTATGTGTGTGCATGTGTGTGTATCCATATGTGTATGTGTATATGTGTGTATGTGTATATGCATGTGTCGGTGTACATGTGTGTGTGTGTGTGTGTGTGTGTATGTGTATGTGTGTTTGCGTGTGTGTGTATATGTGTGTGTGTGTGTGTGTGTGTGTGTGTGTGTGTGTGTTTGTGTGTGTTTGTGTGTGTTTGTGTGGGTGTGTGAATAAGAGAGAGACCGAATTGTGAGATACAGAAATGAAAAAACGAGGTGTGTGTGTGTGTGTGTGTGTGTGTGTGTGTGTGTGTGTGTGTGTGTGTGTGTGTGTTATTGTGAAACAGGTGCAGCATCTAACTCAATATGTCGAAATGTCACACACGTCCATGCCCGTGGGATTCCCACGGGTGACCCCACTAGTTATATTATATTATATATCTAAAACATAGCACATGAGCTTGTCAGATTCATAAGCGGGAGCTGAAGAGATCAGGGCGGGATGAGGTGGTTTTGGACCTCTTTGATCACTGAGCATGGGCAGTCGTGCCCATGCTGCCCATATGCTAAGGGAGGGGGTCAAATGAGGAATACTGCTTCGTGTCTAAGGTGCGTATTGAAGAGTTGTCTGTGGGGGTAAGGTGAGCAGTGCGGTTGGGTGCGATGAGGTGCAAGGAGGAAATTGAAAAGAGGTGCGTATCTGTTTGTTCCGCTCTAAAAAGAACAGGCAGCAGCAGTACCATTTTTGTTGAGCTCTGCGTCCAAAATAGACGTTTTGAAGAAAGAGAGACATACGTAAAGATAAATAAACAGATATTTAGTACTATAAAACTTTAAAATACAAGAAAACAAACACAACATAACAACAATAGCCGATGCTTTTCGTGCTGTACTTCTCAAGGTAATTCACAGCAAAAGACCGGAAAAGGTGAGAGATCGTGCATTTATAAGCATGTCTATGTTGCAGCGACACTGATTGGTTTATCAGTCATGATATAATTGGTATTCTGAACACCCATTGGTTGACTCAGTCACCACTATCCCTGGCTCCGATTAGCTGTAGCGGAATTGATAGTAATGAGCTAATGACTCACCAGCATCAATACCTTGGAAGGAGGGGGGATGGGGTTCCCCCAAAGCCGGGGACTCACCATTTGCAGACATAGCATGGACAGCGGCCGGAGCAACACCTTTAGTCTTTCCATGTTGAAAGAGAATGAGACAATGTACAAATTCCTTTTGACGATGCAATGTAGGGTCCCTGTAGTGAATGAAGGTTGCTTCTAACATACGTAGATGTAACATACCGGTACTCTGACCTTAGGATATTTAGCCGAGATGCCCATCGCCGTGCTTCGCGCTGTTTTTCCTGTGTTATGAGTGTGGTGGCGGGCATCTGTCGTGTTTGTGGAAAAGTGGTAGTAGCGCTGGCATTGCGGGTGAGCTTTGTGTGGTTGAGGCGACGTGTGGTTGTCCGTTCTGATGTGGTTTTGAGGCGTCTTGGTCGTGGAGCAATGGGGAGTGTGTACAACGAGCTTATGCAATGTTAAATGAAGTGAAAATTGAGTGAAGTGTTTATTTAAAAAAGTGTCCTAATGAATCTATAGTGTCATGTGATTATGGTTTCTGGATTGTAATTACGATTAATGTGTCTGGCAGTTGGGTTATGGCACGCGATTTGAATGGTGATTTGGCGTGATATGTAAATGAGTGAAGGTTCGGGAAACACAGCTATTGAAGATTAGGTGGAGTCGTGCCTGTGTGTAGTTAATCATAAAGGGGGAAGAAAAAGGGGAAAACGTCGCTGATTCCACACAACATATTAACCCAATCAACCCACTACACAAAGGGAAAGGCCTATACTGCACATATACTAAATAAATAGCTAACTAGGGAACCTGTATGTTGTATGTGTTTCCAGTGTGAGGGGATGATTGGTTCGCAGAACCATCACAATATTATTGACTTGAAAATCATGGTTTGATGTATGCCTCAATTTTCAAAGCCTCAAGTTTGTGCAAAAAAAAAGAAGTTTTGCTTGGTTTTAAATTGGCAAATTTTTCAATTTTATTGTTAGAATCAAACTGCCAAACTGGCTTCCTGCTTTCAAGCAGCATTTGCAAGTTGTTAAAATTGGTTGGTCGTCAATGTGACAAGAACATTTCTTTGACATCCAGTAGCTTCGGACTCGAGGTCTATGAGAATGTAAAGTTTCAGTGTAGAAGTCACTCACTGATTACATTGTCTGCATTATCGCCACAAAAACCTGATCAGCAATCAGCCAGAAGACCTTTGCGTGGACCTCTGCTTTGAAGAAGCAGCCCACCTTGTTTGGACGTGATGAGCAATGTTGCATCGAAAAGGAACATGATGGTAGGGGAGAGGCAGGTTAGTTGATACAGCAGGTTAGTTGATACAACCTTCCTCCTAGCCCTCAGAAATGAAACTTGTGTAAATGCTGCCCTCTGTTGTTAGCTAGTTGCATTACATATCATTGATAACTAGGTCAAGAAGTTACAGACAAAGAAAGGGTGTGATTCTCCAAAAAACCTGATTTGTGTCCTCCGGTGTAAAAACGCCAACAAAAGGTAGGATCATTTATTGTGGTAATACCACATAGATTTCACAGGAGTTCTCATTGTTTGATTATACCTTGTGAAAGTGGCTTTCAGCCTACGCTGCTTTGATTGCCAGGATAATACACATAAGCATATGGGCAACATGTGTTGCAAAAAACCCATGGATGGGTTAGATGATACAGGCTGAGTAGGTTAGTTGATACGCGTATCAACTAACCCTACCGACCTGTATCAACTAACCCATTCATTTTTTTTTTTACAAGACAATGCTGTAGCCATTTGTAACTGGGCTTCATACATCATAATATATGTAGGCCTATATAGCCTACACTGTACATCTTTAGAATATAAGAGTTGTGTCCATCTGAGTTGTTAATCTTGTTCCTTTCCTGATATTCGATGCTTGCCGATTCATTTGTTTGGCAGATCTTTTTCTCTCTCTCTAACTTAACCTTTAGCCCTATTGTTAGATATACTTTACATTACCTATGTATACATAGCAGGTATACAACTGAATAAATAACAAACAAACATCTTTAATTAACAGTGCTCATTGACTCTGAAAATACCATGAGTAAAAATATTATACAGAAATGATGGTATGCAGCCTAGTTTGATGTGTATCTGTAATTATGTGCATGCTAATTTGTTACCATTGGCAGAAATACCATGTAAATCGATGTATCATCTAACTCATTCACCATGTAAATCGATGTATCATCTAACTCATTCACCATGTAAATCAATGTATCATCTAACTCATTCACCATGTAAATCGATGTATCATCTAACTCATTCACCATGTAAATCAATGTATCATCTAACTCATTCACCATGTAAATCAATGTATCATCTAACTCATTCACCATGTAAATCAATGTATCATCTAACTCATTCACCATGTAAATCAATGTATCATCTAACTCATTCACCATGTAAATCGATGTATCATCTAACTCATTCACCATGTAAATCGATGTATCATCTAACTCATTCAACATGTAAATCAATGTATCATCTAACTCATTCACCATGTAAATCAATGTATCATCTAACTCATTCACCATGTAAATCGATTTATCATCTAACTCATTCACCATGAAAATCGATGTATCATCTAACTCACTCACCATGTAAATCAATGTATCATCTAACTCATTCACCATGTAAATCGATGTATCATCTAACTCATTCACCATGTAAATCAATGTATCATCTAACTCATTCACCATGTAAATCGATGTATCATCTAACTCATTCACCATGTAAATCAATGTATCATCTAACTCATTCACCATGTAAATCGATGTATCATCGAACTCATTCACCATGTAAATCAATGTATCATCTAACTCATTCACCGTGTAAATCAATGTATCATCTAACTCATTCACCGTGTAAATCAATGTATCATCTAACTCATTCACCATGTAAATCAATGTATCATCTAACTCATTCACCATGTAAATCAATGTATCATCTAACTCATTCACCATGTAAATCGATGTATCATCTAACTCATTCACCGTGTAAATCAATGTATCATCTAACTCATTCACCATGTAAATCAATGTATCATCTAACTCATTCACCATGTAAATCGATGTATCATCTAACTCATTCACCATGTAAATCAATGTATCATCTAACTCATTCACCATGTAAATCGATGTATCATCGAACTCATTCACCATGTAAATCGATGTATCATCTAACTCATTCACCGTGTAAATCAATGTATCATCTAACTCATTCACCATGTAAATCAATGTATCATCTAACTCATTCACCGTGTAAATCAATGTATCATCTAACTCATTCACCGTGAAAATCAATGTATCATTTAACTCATTCACCATGTAAATCGATGTATCATCTAACTCATTCACCGTGTAAATCAATGTATCATCTAACTCATTCACCGTGTAAATCAATGTATCATTTAACTCATTCATCATGTAAATCGATGCATCATCTAACTCATTCACCATGTAAATCAATGTATCATCTAACTCATTCACCATGTAAATCGATGTATCATCTAACTCATTCACCGTGTAAATCAATGTATCATCGAACTCATTCACCATGTAAATCAATGTATCATCTAACTCATTCACCGTGTAAATCAATGTATCATCTAACTCATTCACCGTGTAAATCAATGTATCATCTAACTCATTCACCGTGTAAATCAATGTATCATTTAACTCATTCATCATGTAAATCGATGCATCATCTAACTCATTCACCATGTAAATCAATGTATCATCTAACTCATTCACCATGTAAATCGATGTATCATCTAACTCATTCACCGTGTAAATCAATGTATCATCGAACTCATTCACCATGTAAATCAATGTATCATCTAACTCATTCACCGTGTAAATCAATGTATCATCTAACTCATTCACCATGTAAATCAATGTATCATCTAACTCATTCACCGTGTAAATCAATGTATCATCTAACTCATTCACCGTGTAAATCAATGTATCATCTAACCCATTCACGCCTACCAAGGTGTATCAACTAACCCACTTGGTCAGGTCAGATGATACGTTTGACAAACAGTTTTTTTGTGAGCCACCATTCCAAGTTTGATAATGCAGCGAATCTGACATGCTTCATAGATATGAACAAGACCCTGATATTTATTTTGGACAATTCATGAATCCTGTCTAGCTAACAGTCTTCATTATAGGCCAACATAACTGAAAAGTGTATCAACTAACCTGCCTCTCCCCTACTTCCAAAGTGTTGATCCGTTCAGTTCACCAGTTTAAGAAAGAATAAATGCAAAACTTTTCTCCAATTGGGATTCTTTCTTGCAGGAAGCATGATGCCCTGGGACTTTGTGTTGCGGTTCTCGGTAATTCCTGCATTGAGCACATTTTCATGCCCTGACTTTATTATGACATCGGATCTGACAGTTTGTCCAGGTGCTGAAAATGAACGTTCATGGGACACGTGACAACAACATTAAGAGAAAGTCTTGAGAAAATGAAGTTTTAACAATGGCCAGAGTACCTGCAAGTGAAGTCTGCATACAAGACACTTTTCCGTCATAGAGTTGCTCCTTGGATCTACGCTGAATTGTAGAGTCAGACTCCTTGCACAGGTGTCTTGGGACATTTTCATCAATTTGAAATTGTATTTTGAGAGTGGAACATGTATTTGATATGATTAGCAGCACCACATCTGTGAAGTGCTTTTCTTATCAATCGATCGGCAATGATGTCTTCCAACAATGATGAAGAATTAAGGCTCATAACACTTTGCATTCTGTTGGTAACAAGCTATGGGGTTAGTTGCCTCTAAATATAGCACAACATTGAATTCTAACTTCCCCACCAACCCCCGATATGCCAACCCCCCCCCCACCCCCCCCTCTTTGTCCGCATTCTGTTTGTTTTGGCCTACGCAGTGTGGAGGTACAGCATATTTACAAATGAATTCCTGCGAGATTGGAATGCAAAGTTATGAACAAGGTGGGTGGTAAAAAGTTATTGCTGCTGGAAAATATAGCCGTCTAGATACAAGAACAAGCATTGGGGAATAGACGCTAAAATACCGGTGAGAGCCTCGGCAATGGCCGGGAGTGGGAAGAAGATCCGTTCTTGAGAAAATGAGACTTCTAGTCGACCGAATTCACGACGGGGAGTGATATGTCACTTCCTTATGCCCTTGAGAGCTGCCTGGACCTGTGGCAAGCATGGCGCATGCTGGTCTATAGACCGGTAAAATGCCTCAAATCACATGTCAAATGAGATGCAGAGGTCACACCTGCCAAGGGGAAGCCTCAGGGTAATCTCTGGGATATCTAGAGGTGATGGGAGAGCAATGCAGCAGCAACCACGTGCTGAGGGACAGAGACCCGGTTGCCTGCCATGGCACTTATCACCAAGCATTGGGCGTTTTGGATTCCTTTTCTGAGCTTACCACTACCATTTGCATTCAGCGGGCGGCTAAACACTGCCTACCTGGAAAAGACTTCCAGCAGATTACACTATTCGCTGCTAATCATTGCTGTTATGATTACAGCACGTCATCTTTCGGTAAACAAATGTAAACACTTCATATTCAACCTCCACATGTAATGATTTATGGGCTTGTAGAAAAATAATTAATGGAATCTAAGGATTTTAAGAACGAAAGGCTGCGAGCAAATAACCCTTAAAGGATTTGAATACAGCCAATCAGTAGTTCATTGTACAGCTTGGTTGTTTTTTCAATAGGTGGGTGACCAGTAGGGTAGGTTGCTTTAACATTGGGGAATAACCCTAACCTAACCCTAACCTAACCTAACCTAACCTAACCCTAACCCTAACCCTAACCCTAACTCTAAGATAACCAATTGCAGCACATAAAAGCCATAGGGAATCTGTCTATTGATGTCAATTCATTAAGGAGACTGTGAAAATTGGATGGAATTGAAAGGAATCGAACACAACGGCTTAAAGCGTAGGCCGAAACCTCCACCAGGCCTCTCAGTATGCAGAGATGGTCGTCGCTGGTGATGAAGAACTCGGGATAATTTTTTTCAAAATCGTATGTGCTTACAGGTAGCGGGCTGCCCGTTGAAGACACCGTTTCATATCGTTGAACGATGGTGGGCTGAGCCGAACGGAAGCCCGAATGCGGGAGCTCCATTGACTCCCAGGGAAGGTCCCGAGGACAAGAGGCCACATGCGAAGATAACCAGGCGTACCATGCTGCTCAAATTGACTCGTGATGTAGTTTGCGTGCTGCGGTGGGCAGTTAACCACCGCTTATTCCACGGTGCTTTTTTTTTTATGTCCGAGTACGTTGGCTTCCTCTCTTATTGTTATTGTTGTACGAAACACAATTTGGAAAGAAACGCAACTCGTGGATTGTCACCGGCATTTTCATCATGATTGATGCTGCACGACCAGATTCTTGTCTTGTCCTAATTACAGACTGATTTGAGAAACTTGAGAATCTCTGAAGCTCTGAAGCATTGGACTGATCTATGAGCTGTTTAGGTCTGGGTGTGACCGCCCATGGAGAGTCGGAATGGATGCTGAATGTTTGACCGTACCGTTCTGACAATGAACATCAAACTGGCTATCCTGTTAGGAATGCATGCGCTAAAAGATCACGTGGTATCTTCCTTAAGTGTAAGCCTCTGTGCGGTACCTTATACAGATTCCATATTTCGACCAATAGGTCAGTCGAAGAACACTGAAGATCAGCTGCTGGACCTCCATGAGGTCTTTTAAATCTTTGGTGATCCATGCAGTCACGTTTTCTTAACCCAGAAAAATGACAATTATTTATTATCATAAGTTCCACTTTGACATTTCATACGAAGAGTCACCTGAAGAATCATTGTTCAACCTGTGCTTTTTTGAACTCCCATATGGAGTTATTTCACCACAAGCTCTTGGTTGTTGCCTATGCAAAAGTCAAAGCTTTCAAGGTGTACTGTGAGTGAAATTTGCTGCAAGTGCACCACAAACACGTTAAAATATCAATGCTTCCTTCAGTTTGTCGTCGCTTTGTTCCAGTCTCTTCCTTAAATCTCTCACGTCAATCACTGTCACAGATTCCCTACTTCTTCATTGCTTTCCCTCGGCTCGCTTTGGGCAACATCAGCGGCTTTCTTGGGTGAGACTTTCTTTTCCGACTGTAACAAATGGGTTTCTCTTGACTCTGCCTGGCTTAAAGGCCTCAATTTGTATCCATTTGGGCTGGAGCAGGCCTGCTATTCATCAGGCGGTGTGGGGATCCTTCACATTCGGGAGAAATCTGACCCGCCAGCGATCGTTACAGAGAAGCATCACCAGGGACCGATGCCTCCATGCTCCTCTGGTCTTGGCGGCCCTGCCTCTGAGGTTTATTTGACCGCCGAATGCCCTGAAGTCCAATTTTAGGAGTTGCATTACACGTGCTACAACACGATAATCAGAAAGGGTACAGCATGCTGACTGATTGAAATACACGATCCTAATCTGCAAAACCAGAATACCACAGTGATGGAATGTGGTCATGGAGAGCATGCTAAAGTGATTGCTTTTGTTCAAAATAAAATAACTCAATGATTTGTTTTCCTGCATTAGTGTTTACAAATTTACCTGCTATTTACACCAGAGCATAAACACGACAGTGTGTGTGTGTGTGCTTGTGTGTGTGTGTGTGTGTGTGTGCACGTGTGTACATATACATATTTTCTGTATATATATATATATATATATATATATATATATATATATATATATATATATATATATATACATACATGCATATACAGTATATACATATACAGTGACAATATATATACACACACGCACACACATATATATATATATATATATATATAGATACATATAAAATGTATGTAAGAACCAGTGACAATATATATATATAGTGCATTCAGAAAGTATTCAGACCCCTTCACTTTATTCACATGTTGTTATAATGCAGCCTTATGCTGAAATCGTTTAAATTCATTTTTTCCCTCATCAATCGACACTCAATACCCCATAATGACAAAGAGAAAACAGGATTTTAGAAAGTTTTGCAAATTTATTAAAAAGAAAAAACTGAAATATCACATTGACATAAGTATTCATACCCTTTGCTATGACACTTGAAATTTAGCTCAGGTGCCTCCCATTTCTCTTGATCATCTTTGAGATGTTTCTACACCTTGATTGGAGTCCACCTGTGGTAAATTCAATTGATTGGACGTGATTTGGAAAGGCACACACCTGTCTATATAAGATCTCACAGCTGACGATGCATATCAGAGCAAAAACCAAGCCATGAGGTCGAAGGAACTGCCTGCAGAGCTCAGAGACAGGATTGTGTCGAGGCACAGATCTGGGGAAGCCTACAAAAAATTTCTGCTGCATTGAAGGTTCCCAAGAGCACAGTGGCCTCCATAATTCTTAAATGGAAGAAGTTTGGAACAATCAGGACTCTTCCTAGAGCTGGCCGCCCGGCCAAACTGAGCAATTGGGAGAGAAGGGCCTTGGTAAGAGAGGTGACCAAGAACTCGATGGTCACTCTGGCTGAGCTCTAGAGATCCTGTGTGGAGATGGGAGAAACTTCCAGAAAGACAACTATCACTGCAACACTCCACCGATCTGGGCTTTATGGCAGAGTGGCCAGACGGAAGCCTCTCCTCAGTGAAAGACACATGAAAGCCCGCTTGGAGTTTGCAAAAAGCACCGAAAGGACTCTCAGACTGTGAGAAACAAGATTCTGTGGGCTTTCATGTGGTTTTTTTTGTTTTGTTTTTGCTGTTTGAGTCAGTGCACACATGACGTCAACCTCTGCTTTCCCAGCTGATTATTTGCTTCACTTGCCAGTGTCAAGGTAGCAGAAGAGACATCACAAGAATAACTTTTTCAAGAGTTTCAAACAGTACCCATGTGAGTATGTCAAGTTGTCAACCCGACATCGAAGGATGGCCTGTTAGGTACCAATTGTCCTATCAATTATGTAAGGGAGACTTTCAGAATGAGGAAATCAACAGCGTGCTGAACAAACAGGGCAAAGCGGCGATTTACGGAATATATATATATATATATATATATATATATATATATATATATATATATATGTATATATATATATATATATATATATATATATATATATATTCGTACACACACAGTCACGTGAAAAAGTAAATACACCCCATGTAATGTTTTGACTTTTTCAACATATTTCAACATACAGCTATTTGATCTTCATTTCAACAATATTGATAGATAAAGGTGATATAATATAACAAATATCATGAAACATTTACATTTTGTAGTCCATTGTATAATTTAAATAAACATAAATGCAAATTTCGCATGTGGAAAAAGTAAGTACACCCTTGGCTCTAATAGGTGGTATTGCCCCCTTTGGCAAAAACAACCTCAAGTAGGCGTTTCTTATAACTGTCTACCAGTCTCTGACATCGACTGGGAGAAATTTTTGCCCACTCCTCCATGCAGAATTCTTTCAGCTGTGCGATGTTTGAGGGTTTCTTGCATGCACAGCTCGTTTCAAATCCCCCCACAACATCTCGATGGGATTTAGATCCGGGCTTTGACTTGGCCATTCCAGAACCCTCCATTTCTTTCTTTTCCACCATTCCTTGGTGGATTTACTGGTATGTTTATGGTCATTGTCATGTTGCAAGGTCCACCTTCGGTTGAGCTTCAACTTTCCGACAGATGGCCTCACATTATCCTCAAGCACCCTCTGGTACAATGAAGAATTCATAGTGGATTCTATGATGGTGAGCTGCCCAGGCCCTGATGCAGCAAAGCTGCCCCAAACCATAATATTTCCACCACCATGCTTTACAGTTGGTATCAGGTTCTTGTGGTCAAATGCTGTCTTTGGTTTTCCCCAAACATGTCTTCTGGTACTGTGGCCAAATAGCTCTACCTTTGACTCATCTGTCCAGAGCACATTGTTCCAGAAGTGCTGGTCTTTGCCTAGGTGTTCATTGGCAAACTTTAGTCTTGCCCTGATGTTCTTTCTGGACAGCAAAGGTTTCCTCTTGGCACAACTCCTATGTAGATCAAATTATTCAGCCTCTTTCTAATGGTAGACTCGTGCACTTTGACATCAACAGTGACAAGAGCTACCTGTAGGTCCCGTGATGACATTCTGGGGTTCTTAGAGACTTCTTTCAGCATCTTGCAGTCTGCTCTCGGGCTGAACTTGCTGGGGCGGCCTGGCCTGAACAAGTTGGCAGTTGTTTGGAATCTTCTCCACTTGTAGATGATCTTCCGGATAGTCGAATGATTGATTTCAAATTGTTTGGAGATCTTTCTAAATCCCTTCCCAGACTCGTAGGCATCTATAACCTTCTTTCTGAAGGCCTCAGAGAGCTCTTTTGATCTAGGCATGGTGATGCCGCACACTTCAACAACAAAGAGCAAACCAAGCTAAATGTCTGAGGTTTAAATAAGACAGGTTCCTCCAAGATCCTCTCTAACGATGTTAAAATCATTTGCATCTGTGCTGGTGCACCTGATTCTAATTTTAGGTATTTGTAGTAGTGATAAATGTAGGGGTGTACTTACTTTTTTCACATGCGAAATTTGCATTTATGTTTATTTAAATTATACAATGGACTACAAAATGTAAATGTTTCATGATATTTGTTTTATTATATCACCTTTATCTATCAATATTGTTGAAATGAAGATCAAATAGCTGTATGTTGAAATATGTTGAAAAAGTCAAAACTTTACATGGGGTGTACTTACCTTTTCACGTGACTGTACGTAGTGTGTTCAAAAAGTATCTGACCTTTATTTTTTGTGCGTAAAAAAGAAGAAGCTAGGGAGGCGTTGATTGGTGCACGTATGTAGGCGATCCTAATGCACACGCATGAATTTTTTCCCACCTGCAGAAGCCGTCATTCGACGGCAGACCGCCGATGAGTGAGGATATGTAAGTGAGCGCCGTTGGATTTTCGTTTTTGACAAAATGATGGAAAAACTTGAACAACGCTACTGCATCAAATTTTGTGTTTTTTGGCCTCGGGGATGTTGGATGCTTCCATTGTGATGACTGCAACTTGGTTTCTGGGTCGTACCCATAAACCCAGGACTCATCGCCAGTGATCACTGTGTTGAGGAAGCTGGGATCGCTGTTCACAGTCTCCAGCATGTCCTGTGCGATCTCCAAACGGAGTTGCTTCTGCTCAATCGTTAGCAGCTTTGGTACGAACTTCGCTGAGATTCTCCTGAAGCCCAAATCCTCCTTCATAATGGAATGAATGGTGTTGAATCTTGCGGATCGTTTCCACTTGGGAATCGCCAAGCTTTACACAAAATTTGATGCAGTAGCGTTGTTCAAGTTTTCCGTCATTTTGTCAAAAACGAAAATCCAACGGCGCTCACTTACATGTCCTCACTCGTCGGCGGTCTGCCGTCGAATGACAGCTTCTGCAGGTGGGAAAAAATTCACGCGTGTGCATTAGGATCGCCTACATACGTGCACCAATCAACGCCTCCCTAGCTTCTTTTTTTTTACGCACGAAAAATAAAGGTCGGATACTTTTTGAACACAGTAGTATATATATATATTGTCACGTCTGAGGCTCCCGTTAAGACAGAAGCCACAGTGCCGAGACCTTTAGTCTTGTAAGATGAAAACTGAATGTTATTTTATTGTGCTGCATTCAATTAATTTATACATCTTTTCTGTTGCCAAGGATTGTTCAATTGGGGCGAACATTGATGGCAAATGCACACGGAAAGCAGACAGATGGCTCAAACACGTTGTCTTACCTTGTAAATAATTTATTTTGTAAGGTAAACAGGGAAGAGGGCAAACAAGATGCTATTCACAAAAAGGGAACAAACCAAGCGAGTCAAATGGACACAAGAGGTAAATGGGAACATTTAAACGTATGTGCAATGATTGGAAATAAAGCAATTCCTAACCCACAAGGTGCCACTGATAACACTCTTGCAACAAGACAAGAATGCAGGCGAGACTTTTCTTTTCTCTGATGCACAGTGGGGACGCTGGACACAAAGCAGCCCGCTTCGGAAACTAGGTGTGAGATGAGAACCAGTGACAAGTAGCCTCCAATATGCCGAAAGCTACAATGAGCAGGATCAAGATCAGTCACGACGAAGGCCATCGATGATCAGCCTCCTCAACGGGGCCTCGTGGACCCCTTTTGTCCTTTAAGCGAGGCCCCCTGCTTTGCCCTCCAGCTTCTTCCTCCTTGCCTTCCAAAAACACAGGGTGATCCCAGTCAATTCACCCAGAAACAAATCCATAATCAGTCCCCTCCAAACTACTCCATGAATATTTGTTTGTCCTTCTTCCTCACGAGGCTTTCCAATCTCTCCTCTGAACATACGAGGCCTCTTCTTTTTCTTCTTCTTTTTCTTTGTGTAGGAGTCTCTCCTGTTCCCTCCTTCTTCATCCAAGCGAGGTCTCTCATTATCTTTTCTCCTGGCCGGAGTTCATCTCTGGCTGTCCTGCCCATGGGGCGGCAATAAAACAAAATGCATAATGGCACTTCCGGCTCCAATGCACATTAGAGTGCCATGGCTGACACACACTGGCCAGACATATTGTGATGGCCATTTGCACACGTGACATGGGGACCTATCTCATGGGAAGTTCTCACCTACTAGCCCCGCCTACTAACATGAGATGTTTATGCCCATAAATTAAGGTCTAACCTCTCTATAAATTACATACACTGCCTTCTCAGCGTCAGATGCAACAAACGACTTACTTTGACAGGTCCCTGTTATATGGAAATCTAACCGCTACTCAAAACACATGGACCATACTACACTTACCAACACACACACATATATATATGTATATATATATATACATGTGCACAGGTTGAAGTATAACTCACATTGTGGAGGAAATTAATGATGAAGTTGAGATATGAGTTTATTAGTCCCCTCCCGGTGTACACCGGAGGGGACTATAGGTTTGCACGCCATGCCTCTGTTTGTCCGTCTGTCAGTCCATCAGTCTGTCAGTCCGTCACGCAAAGAACAGTTCTCCGGACTTTGTTTCTAAACTCTTAATGCTAATGATTTAAAACTTGGTACATGGTTTTCTCATGATAAGTTACAGATCAAGTTCGAACTTCACGACGTTTCGAGCATTTTTGACAAAGTTATGGCACTTTGTTTATTCTAGAGTTCTCCTCAAGCCGCACCGTGCGCCCTCAGCCTCGTCTCGCGAACGTCAAAAGCACGACACAGCGTGCGCTTTCGGGAGGGGCGGAGCCAAGCCCAGCAACATATATATACACATCGATCATTGATCGTGAACCGGAAAATATAATAAATTACTGATATTTAGCGACTCGAAAGGTTCTTTATCAACAACTTATTTTCTCGTGCTTCTGCTGACCTGTCTGCAAGGTGTATAAATCGAAGTATCGAGTGTGAATCACAGGTGAGCCCGTCCTGAGGTAATTTGCGATTGGGAACGATTCAGAACCTGAGGGTAAATAACCCTTGGTAATTTCCCCAACAGTTTTCCGAGTCCGCCGGTAGGGGACATGTATTGCAGCGCAATACTCAGAATGCTTGTTTGTCAAGAGATTATCTAGTAATGCTCACATATAATGTTGATCAAAGTTTGTGGTCTTCAATATTACCCCTGCAGTCAAAACAGCGAGGAATGGCACTTTGTGTGAGTATTGTGGGAAACATGTTTTTGTTTTTTTTGTTTGTTTTTTTTGTATACGGAATCGAGGCTCGTGAAAGAGCTAACATTTACTTCACAAAGAAATCAACCAGACAAACAAAATATATAAAAAGAGGGAGCGGAAGACAAGATGGGGAGAGAAGGGAGATAATGGGAATTGTTTGATGGTGTGTCTTGGAAGGAGGTGGGGTATGGGGGGAGGGGTGATTGGCAACAACTTAGTTGGGGGGGGGGGGGGGGGGAGTTGGGAAGTGTAGAGCATATTCAGTAATGCATGTGATTGGAAAAGTATCTCTTCCTGAATTATTCACATCCAGGCCTGCTAAGCGGTACAATAATATACTAAATCAGGAACACCCTTGGAGGTGAGCATGAATAATGAATTAACAAAGAAAGAACTAAGCATGCTGGTTTGGTTGGATGACACACGGTGAATAAATAAGCATAATCACATTAGATGCATTTGACAATAATATGGTGTGAATTATTAAACCCATGCTGTGAATCAGACAGGGGTATGTTGGGCTCCAAAGCAGCTCTTGGTGCAAAAGACAATTTTAATATTGGTTTGGGGTTTTTATTATTTCAGAATATATTCTGTTTTTTTGTTTCGAGTCAAGCTCATGGAAGCGCAAGAACACTGAATGGATCAGGATGCAACATAACAACCGGAACAGTAGAGAGAAGGGGTAACACCAATAGCGGGGTTGAAGGACAAACTCGAGGGAGATTTGGACAAATAATGGGGGTGGGGAGGAATTATGGGTAGGGAAGGACAGGGTGAACAAGATGGATACAGAAGAAAACTCTCAGGATGGAAAAAGTAGAAATTTGGAAGGTAAAGTTATTGAGATGGGTGGGTGGGTAGGTGAAGTTAACGGGGTTAGAAGAGATCATGGTTTCGGACTTGGGATCATCTGAGATGATGGTCAACAGCAGTCTTGAAGACCTGGAAGGAAGAATGAGATTGAAGAGAATGTGAAAGTTGATTCCACAGTTAGGAAAAAAGAGGAACGAATGAGTAAGGAATGAGTGGAGGTGAGCAGTGATTCTGGAGATCTTTAGCTATTTATTTTATGTTTGAACAAAATGCCAATACCCCATTCCACCCGACCTAATTATGTCATGACATGTTTATCGCAAGGAATTGTGGGATACAGCCGGGGTCAGTTTATTTCAATATTGAGGATGTTACGACTTGTTTTAAAGCAGATAAATATCGACATGCTATTGTGCCGTACGTTTGCTGACTGCAGACAACCAGCCAGAATATCTGCAAAGAAGATTGTGCACAAAACTTATAGAAAAAGTATGTGCGATCACTTCCTCAGCTCTTTTTTTTTTTTTCTATGTATACAAGATCGAGGCTCGTGTAAGAGCTAACATTAATCACAACAAAAAAAAAACGGACACACAAAACATACAATAAAGGGAGCGGGAGATAAGGTTGGGAGAGAGAGGGAAGCACACAAGTACAACAGCAGAGAACAAGGACATCGGGAGATCTGTGGGAGGGAGAGGGCGTCGGGGGAGGAGGCGTGGGAAGGGGGCAGGGAGGTGGGAGAGGTATAAAACACATGGACGCTGCTAGAACTTCCAGGAAAGAACTCGGTATTTCAGAAAAAGTGAATCTGGGGGTGGTGATCATTAATGATTACAGTATGGTGATGCTGTTGTTGAATGTCAATTATTGTCCAATTCCAAGTTGTTGGGAAAATAATAATTCAGTTATCGAACATTATCATAATGTGAAGACAACAGGTGATATATATCCTCATGGGATTAAATAGTTCGTATCATATTACATTTTTACCAGGAGTCTAAGTCTGCATGGCAGTTTGTGCCATTGTGTGATGTCGATGGGAGATGAGAGACAGAGTGAGTGAGAGAGAATTAATGGTTAGAGTGTCTGCTCTGAGTCTGGGAGTTCGGCAGTTGAAACCCTGGTTGACCCGAGTCATATCGAATTGTCTTTATAAATGGTACGTGCTGCGCTTGACGCTCAGCATTCACAAAAGGATAGGCACTAGACAAGCAATCGGAGTGCAGGCTCGTCTGTGTGTGTGTGTGTGTGTGTGTGTGTGTGTGTGTGTGTGTGTGTGTGTGTGTGTGTGTGTGTGTGTGTGTGTGTGTGTGTGTGTGTGTGCTCTGCGTGCTCTGCTTTGAGACAGTCCATGTATGAAAAAAATAGTCATTAAAAAAAGCAAATTATTCATTGTTATGTACCATCGCAAAAATTAACTCAGGAGTACAACAAGGCAACGATGGGCCAAATGGCCTCCTCCCATCCTTGTTTAAGGATGTATTAGTTAGGTCCAGAACCTCGATTCCGTGACCATTTTCTGGCTAGTAAGGTTTGACGATTGATTTGACTTCTATGGACCTTATATAAAAAAATTAGCACCCATGTCCCTCCCAAAAATGCCGGCATTTTTTCCTGTAGGCCCAAATCCAAGATGGCCGTCGGCGCCATCCAAGTTTTGCCAAGATGGCAAAAGTCACAAACAATTCAAATCACGAACAGCTGAAACCTAAAACATAGAAATACATGAAATTAAACACACCCATTAACCCCCCCTCCCCCACCACACACACACACACACACACACACACACACACACACACACACACACACACACACACACACACGCATGCACCCACACTCACCTATACGCAGCGAAAAAAAATTCTCTCGTCAGAGCCTCAATTTCGTGACTATTCTAGATGCAGGCAAAATAATATGTTTATTCATGTGCTCCTTTTCAAAAGTTGCGTTTTTGCTCTACCAGATGACGGCCATATTGGATTCCTAGGTCAAAAGGATGTTGTAACGTCAAACTAATGTCAAATTCGGGATCCTCGTGGTCGACTTACCCCAAAAAGTGCATTTCTAAATAATTCTGTGCTTTTGTTCAAAACTTTAGTTTTAAAGATGGCGCTGGTGGCCATCTTGGATTAGGGCCTTTAGGGGAAAATGCCGGGATTTTTGGGAGGGACATGGGTGCTAATTTTTTTAATATAAGGTCCATAGAAGTGAAATCAATCGTCAAACCTTACTAGCCAGAAAATGGTCACGGAATTGAGGTTCTGGACCTAACTATATCTATATAATAATCGCGTAAGGACTCGACTTTGTTATCCCTTTTATGCCGCACCCAGTGACCCGATGCCCACGGCACTAATGGATTTACGATCTACGAACCGCGCTCTTTGTTTATCACGTACAGCCATACTCGAAAAATCTGAATTAGCCGACGTTGGGGCCCAAAAGCATCCGATTAACTGCCGATACGACGCCATCTTACGACGCCATCGTATTGGCGTCTGCTGGGCGAAGGCGAAGCAAGCCGTCCACTGATTGGACAGGCGAAGGCGAAAGCAAGCCGTCCACTGAGTGGACAATCCAGAGCATGCATTTGTGCCGGTGTCGGCGATCGTTGTTCATATACGCACTCTTCATTCTCATCTTTCTTCCTAACTCTTACTCAGACAAGCAAATCCCCTATGCCATCCATAATGGTACACTCTATCCATACACCACATCCTCCCTTCCGTGGATGTTCCACGGGTTTTGGCTAGTCTATATAATAATAGCGTAAGGACTCGACTTTGTTATCCCTTTTACGCCGCACCCAGTGACCCGATGCCCACGGCACGAATGGATTTACGATCTACGAACCGCGCTCTTTGTTTATCACGTACAGACATACTCGAAAAATCTGAATTAGCCGACGTTGGGGCCCAAAAGCATCCGATTAACTGCCGATACGACGCCATCTTATTGGCGTCTGCTGGGTGAAGGCGAAGCAAGTCGTCCGCTGATTGGACAGTCGAAGGCGACAGCAAGCCGTCCACTGAGTGGACAATCCTGAGCATGCATTTGTGCCGGTGTCGTCGATCGCGGTGCACGCTTCCTACTGCTCTGCCTTGAAATTGACGTTTACCAATGCGCCAGTATGGGGCTAATTCCAGTCGATTTACTAATCCGTTCATTTTTTAAAAGTCTATGGTTCTACTGCTGTACCTTTCCATTGACACATACCACTGCGCCAGTGTGGCCAGAGTGGTGCTATGCCGATTCCTATTACGAATCCATTCATTTTTCAAAAGTATATCGTAGCGTTGTCATGTAAGTAGATTGCAATAAATACGTTGTTCATATACGCACTCTTCATTCTCATCTTTCTTCCTAACTCTTACTCGGACAAGCAAATCCCCTATGCCATCCATAATGGTACACTCTATCCATACACCACATCCTCCCTTCCGTGGATGTTCCACGGGTTTCGGCTAGTATATAGGATTGTGCGACGACTCGTTAAGCTCAGTGTAGTCCCGCAGGGACTGTGAACCCTTTGTATATAAAATTTCCATTCTGTATATGGAATAAAAACATTATAAAGCAATTGGTTTGATTCCTGACCGAGCATCCCATCTAACACAATAATGTCGTGACAACAGCATAATAACACCATGCCAAACATTGTGATAAGATTCTTTTGTAGGGTTTCAAAATATCATTAAAACATTGTTGAATAACAATTATTTTATATCATTTCAAAACGATTATATTACAAATTAACATCATAAACCTAAAAATGGTTTTAAAACGTTTTAAGCATGCAATATTTTCTGAAAATGTTTTCCTGATGTTTTTCAAAACCGAGAAAACAATATTTCGATGGCATTTGGCTACAACCTTTTCTTTTTTCAAATTTGAAAATGTTTTTTTGTGTTACCTGGGATCACCTTCCATCACCCTTTCCCCCGGTGATTGGGGATCCCGACATACCACACTCGATTACCCAAAGTGCCGTTTATTTTTACATCAATTTGATTAAGAATTGAAAGTTTTTTTCGTGACATTGACCTTCCGCTTGTGAAAATAATGCTGTGCAGTAAATTTTGGGGAAATCGGCACAGAGGTTTGGTAACGTATCGGTAACAAACAAACAAACAAACTTAGTCTGGGATATAGATTATAGGAAGTGCACAAGCTCAGCATTTTAAGCATCAGGTTTGCACATCTGCTTTTCGATTTAAAAATGTTTTTTTTTTGCATTTTTTGCAGGTGTCAAATAACGCAAGGTCGTACATACAAGGAAACACCTTTATCTGTGTAGAAACACCTTTATTTGTAAAAGAAAAAAGAAAAAGCTAAGACACCTATCCAATCATGGCCTGTTTAGCATTCCCATTTGAACTGATGGCTTAAGATGCGAGGAACCCAGGTTCATATCCCCTTTGCAGGACGATATACAGTATATGTATGTACCCATTGCCTACTAATATCCTTGTAGTTTATGGCAAAGTCTACAGATGTCTACTAATGTCCTGCATGTGATGTATGTACAAGCTCCTCTTTTAGACTTTGATGAAGGTAAAAGCTTCTGTGGAATCTCCTGTCTTAGCCATTGTGACAAATTGGAAAACATGTTTCTTCGCCTCAAGACGAAAGTATGTGCCAAGCTAGCTAAAACAATACAACTGCACCTTGTGACCAGAGTGGGCTGGCAAGATGGCACAGAGGTGTTCAAACTCACCTTTGAGCTGTCCAACCTAGATTCAAACTTCAGCTTGTTACAAAGCGGTCATCCTGGTGTTTCTCAGGCAAGGTGGTTCATCAATGTGTCTCTCGGATGAACACTAAACTGGGCGTCCCATCTGCTGGCAATAGTTGGTGGCCTTGAAAGGTTGCACGATGTCCTTCGTGAAGAGTCGGTGAGCTCCTCCAAGATGCCCCTCCAAGAACTGATGATAACTGGCAGTGACATGCTCTATATGAAAGACGGCGAGTGACCAGAAGCCTACATTGCAGAGTCTGCCAGTTAACACATGTATCTTGGCCTGAAAACCAATACATAATTATGGCTTTTATACCCTCTGGCTTTTATGCACCATCACCAAGAGAAAAAGGCTTAACATTGAGCTCACTAGGGAACCTGTGCTGCTTCACACATGTTAGATGTTTGGGACCGGGAAGCAAAGTGCAGCGGGATGGCTCATTTGTGTAACTGAATACTTCATCAGTGTCGTCATCATTTACATCAAGTTGGATTAACCATTCAATATAAAGATGAACCATATGAGAGTCAGAGAAAGCCTGATCCAGATTGAATTTACAAATCTTGAGAGAACAAAAACACGAAGAAGAGGAAGAAGAGGACGACTATATTGATGTTGATGTCAATAACCCTTAAGGGCAATGTGCAAGCTCAGCATTTCTGAGTATCGGTCCAGGACATGCGTTTTTGTCGTCAGGCTTCATCAGACAGGAATTGATCTCCTTAAAATAAGAGTTTACAGGCAAACTGTACGCATTGACATCACGTAATGTAATATGTCGGACATAACAGAGAGCAAAGTGAGACAGGATTGATTTACATAAGGCAACGTCATAATTGGTGTCATTAAACTAAATTGGATATATCAATAAATTGTGAGATGAACCAGAGAGAGAGAGAGAGAGAGAGAGAGAGAGAGAGAGAGAGAGAGAGAGAGAGAGAGAGAGAGAGAGAGAGCGCGTGCGTGCGTGCGTGCGCATCTATACCATGAGAGCCGTTCGTCTATATGTGTGTCTTTGTATCGCCATTTTCTCAGAGATGGCCGAACTGATCTTTGTCAAACTTTCAGAGGTTCATTAGTGAGTGCCAGGGAGTATTTTAGGCAAAAAAAAAAAGTTTGATAATTTTTTTGGGGGGATTTTTAAAAAATCACTCGAAATTGCCAACGAAATCGAAAACGCGAGTCAACTCAACTCTTGTTGACCGTTGGAGTCAACTCTCATTGAACTTGAGGAAGACGGAGAAGAAGGCCTATTTGGCTGAAAGCTTGTTGAAAAGAAAAGATCGTTCTGAAGCTACATCCATAACTTATTTCATTTCTTCCGATATATATTAAAATAAAAAAAGAAAAATATATATATATTTTATAATTTTTATATGTGTATAAAATTTATATATATATATATATATATATATTTTATATGATTTATATATGTGTATATATATATGTATATATATATATATAGTACACTTTGCTGGAATCTTGATGAACATGTTAAAAAAAATTTCTGAATGTTTTCCTTCAATATCTCCTCCTCTGTATGCACCACATGCTCACTTGCAAACCATGCCACCAGGCCTCCTCGCAATGCTCTTTTTGAATATTTGATCATACCTATGGTTGGTATCGAGGCAGAAAATGCCAGCAGGAAAGAAAACTTGCATTCCCCAATTTGTGACTTGAAATGAAGAGCTTCTCCCTCATGAGAATGTGGGAATGCCGACATCATGTTTGCCTTCCACTTTCAGCCAAGTGTGAGGTAAAATTATATTTCTGTAGTGCAGGTGTGATGGCACATCTTTCTCGAGCATGTGCATGGATACCCAGGCGACTGAGTGGATTTAAAGATTTGGCGAAGTCCCATTACATATCGTGTCACCTCCAAGATGAAGTTTTTACACTTCCAACTATTCTCTTACATTAAACATATCTGCAACATAGCTTGCTGTGGAGAGCTGGCTCAGGAGAGGGATGGAGCGGGGAAGCAAGGAAATTTGTAAGTTCTCTCAGCCATGGCAAAACTCCAAGAAATAATTTCCCAGGCTTAATCCTGCTTATCTTATACTAAGTAGTATCATGAACCTATTCCTCATTACTCCCCTGCTATTCCTGTCATCGGTTTTCAGATGGATTGAATGGGCTGTCCGCAAGACATGCTCATGAACGTAGTTATATGTGGTGCTGAAATCCCCTTGGATTGCTGGATCCTGACGATTGTGATATGTCATGTTTCAGCTTCATATGCGTTGGATGTCAAGCAAGCTGTACAGCTTGCCAGGAAACCATCACCAGCGATAGCAGAAGCAGGCCTTTGGCAATTCAATTCAACATTATCCAATATTTTCAGTTGTTAATACAGCTTTTCTCTACTTCTGACATAGAAAGCAAACTCGTGCATTGCAGAAATACAATTTATGAAATCATAAATCATACACATCAAGAATCATTTGCCATTCCAAACTGAAACTTTGATCTAACCTGCAATTTTTGAAGCAAAAATGGCGGTCTGGCAAAGCAATTTGAACTGTGTACTATAACCACTCTTTACCTTGGATTATAAAGCAATGCTGCCTGCGGAAAATGATAAAATGAAAATGATGTTCCGCAAACACCTCCAAATTGGCCTCGAAAGCCAGCCGCTTCATCGGAATTTGCCATAGCACCAATTGTTTCCTCATTCATCCTCTCCTTATGTCAATGGACAGGGTTTTCTTCCAAAGTGCCATGGAGTATAGATCCCCACTGCGGCTGGTGCTGTCGCTTCCCATCGCAACCAGCCCCTCACCCACTTCCTTCCATGAGGCCATCGAGTCAAAGGCTCTCAGTGTCATTGGCATTTCACAAGAGAAGGCTGAACATCAGGCTCTGCTTCTCACTCACTGCAGACAGGTTGATTGCCTTGCAGTTTTCTCATGTCTCTCTTTTATGTTCTTGCCTCTTCCACACTCTTGCCTCTCTACCAAACAGCTGTCCCTCCCCTTGCCACTCCCATCCCCAGGCCTGTACACGTTTTCCAGAAACCCTTACCTTGTTACCATCTCAAAATCTAAGTTTAACACTGACTTCCATTCTTCCATGCCCATCCCCGCTCGGCTTATGAATTTGGTCCCGTCCGTGCGTCCGGAACTGTATCTCGGAGATGTATGGACCGATTTTGTTCCTACTTAGCACAAAGACAATGCATGATGGTATACATATGCACATCATTTTGTTCGTGATGTGATCAAAGATGGTAGACTGGCGGCCATTTTAGTTGTAAAAAATCCTGATATTGACCACGTCCTCAACCATTTCTCAGACATGCACATACCAATCTTGTTCAAATTTGGCACACAGATAATGAATGATGGTTTACATATGCATGCTATTTTTTTTCACATCAGATCCAAGATGGCCAACTGGCAGCCATTTTGTTACTTAAACGTGTCCCCATCCATTTCTGGGACATGGATGGACCGATTTTCTTCAAACTTGGCACAAAGACAATACATGAGAGTACATATGCAGATTTTGTTTTGTCATCCGACCCAAAGATGGCTGACTGCCTGTCGGTACAGTAAAATTACTAATACCATCATGTGGGCTATGATATGTTATGTCTTTTTCTTCTTGTTATTGTAGTGCCGCGCGCACCGACAGAAATGGGTGCCGGCTGTTGTGGTCTGAGTTTTCGGTCTGGCTAACTACCTTGTTCGTACTTCGGCCGGGCTTATCTGGAAACGTCTTGTGAATCAATTGTTGGCTCGCGGTCCGGTCATTCACACACAACCAATTCCGTTCCGCCGTGCGATGTGTCCTCATCCATTGAGGTGCCCGTGACCACGTTTCGGTCAGCTGCCCATCCATCTGTGGAGCCGGATGTTCATGGCAGTGAGAGTAGTGTGGATGTACCTCTGGTTTCAGTTGAACCTAATTGGTGTCTGGTGGAGAGCCGTCATCTGTTTACAATGCCTCACCGTCACCGGTCTGTCCACGGCTCAATGCCAGCTTGTTTCTTCTAGATGCATTGTGCGACCAGCATATTGGAAAGCCTATGTGACTTAAGGGGGGAGGAGTGTAGTGCCATGTATGGCCGAGCGAGGCCGCTGTGGGCATGGTCGAATGAGGCCGCTGTGGACGGGGCCGAGTGAGGCCGCTGTGGGCGGGGCCGAGTGAGGCCGCTGTGGGCGGGGCCAAGCGAGGCCGCTGTGGGCGGGGCCAAGCGAGGCCGCTGTGGGCGGGGCCAAGCGAGGCCTGTGTTGCCGTTGCCTGGAATAAAGATGGTGCTTGATCCTATCTGCGTGTCTGCATCTTTATAACAAAGACATTACAGTTATCCAATCCTGTAAGCCTTGTGTTGCCTTAACGGTTAAGGTGGTTAAGATATTAGGGTCTTGAGTTTGAGGCCCTGTCATGCCGTTAAATAACACCAGGTGGGTTAACTCAGCCTGTCATCCTTCTGAGGTCGGCAAAATGAGTACCAGCTTACTGGGATCAGGGAGCACTGCATCAGCGGTACATCTGTCCTCCTAGCAATAATGCAACCAGCCGCCACAAGCTGCATACAAAATAATAATCAAATGTTTTCCTCTTCATCTCACTTTTTGTTTGTATCGTCCTTTTCCCCCTCTGTTTTGCTCCTCCATGAACGTTGGTTCCTGTAGAAAGATATGTTTTTACACACCTTCGTTATTTATTCCAGCGTAGTGGAGTAGAGATAGGTTCCTTCATAAATGAAGCATTTGTCATGCACCATCTCACGACTCCATGCTGTGTCTGGGCTGGTGATCGGAGGAAGCAAGCAATCTTCGGCTCCTTTAAATGTCCATTCGGAAATGAATTCATCATAAGGTGACAGCTTCCAATGTGCAGCACATGACAATGTCCATTTGGTGATGCTGTAGTTGAAATAAAATGACAGTCCACAAAGGATTCATTCCGAAGAGAAACCCGATTCATTCAGAAATCAAAAACATATTATTTGGTATAAAGACCAAAAAGGTAGCTCAGGGACTGCACCGGTGTGGTTAACCGTCTGATGAGTTGGCAAGTCAATATCCCACTTCGGCAATGACGTCGGAACCCTTCTGGATGACAGTGCAATCGAGATGTTCCATTATCTTATGAAGAGGGGAATGTCGTGACTGATGTGCTGCTGAGCATCGTGCCGCCGATTGGGAACAACAAAAATGAAATTAATTTCCGAGCCTAAGTGTGTGTACATTGGTGTGCCCGTGTTTCCCACGTTATGGATTGTTGCCGAGGATAAAAAACAATAAGTCAAACAGACGGGCCACGCTCATCAGTGCCTCGAGCACCAAAATATCGCTGCGTTGGCTGCACGATGCACAATCGGCCATGCAAGGTCAACGCTGCATCGACCAAACGTCATGAGAAGTTCCGCCACGTATCATTGCCAGTCTTGCTGCCTCATTTCCAAGATTCTTCCAAAAAGATAAATACGCGCCCCGCATTCTGATGACAATATTCATGATGGACTTCAACCAACCTATCATTGTCCAAGGTCTGCAACCGTGGATCATTTATTATAATCAATTTCACGATGTTTTTATGCTCAAAAATTTTGGAGATTAGCAAAACTATACATTTGTGGAATATTCAGAGCATGAGGAATCCCAAAATTAATGTTGCAATTTGCGGAGACACCTTTGCGAAAATGACACTCAGGACAGTGATGAAGATGTGTAAAAGCATATTCCTGAACGGTATAGACCTAGTAGATCCTGTGTATAGGACTTATAGTTCAATCTGATACTCACAAGGCTGCTTTCTTGCTTTATAAACCCATAGCTATAACTTCAAAGGACTTGCAATATCATGTATTATGTAATACAGTTATATCACAAATATAAAGACAATGGTTTTCAATTACCTTTGTTTGTTGCTTTTCTATAATCCTGAGCACTATTTTGAGGCCTTTATTGGATTCCTTGACCCAGAAAACATAGGATCAGCATATTTAATTAAGTTTCTAGGTTGACTAGAAGCCGAGATCGCGCAAAATATGTATTTTATGGCGGCCATTTTGAAAATCCAAAATGGCTGCCATGCAGGTGCCTGTGCAAATGCCAACATTAATTTTTGGATTCCTCATGCTCTGGATATTCCAAAAATGTATAGTTTTGCTAATCTCCAAAATTTTAACGAAATTATATTTGTTAACATAGTGAACCTGACTATCTTCATCACCGTCCTGAGTGTCATTTTCGCAAAGGTGTCTCCGCAAATGCCAACATTGATTTTCGGATTCTCCATGCTCTGATGATTCCAAAAATGTATAGTTTTGCTAATCTCCAAAATTTTAACGAAATTATATTTGTTAACATAGTGAACCTGACTATCTTCATCACCGTCCTGAGTGTCATTTTCGCAAAGGTGTCTCCGCAAATGCCAACATTAATTTTTGGATTCCTCATGCTCTGGATATTCCAAAAATGTATAGTTTTGCTAATCTACCAAAATTTTAACGAAATTATATTTGTTAACATAGTGAACCTGACTATTAGATTGTTCTGATTGATGCCTTTCCTGGGAGGATCTAGCCCCCAACTACTGCAGATGAGAGAGCATGGGCACTCTCCGACAGATGTTTGAGGGTGCTTCCATAACATTTCATTATTTGGCAGTAATTTATGGCCAGGAGCTGCGTGCAACCTAAGGTATTTACCCAAGTTGAACGATAAATGTGTGTAATAGCTCACAGGAAAAACGCCCTGCACCTGTAATTGGGAGCCAACGCATAATTTGCTGGAATGGACCCTGGATCCAAAGGAGGTATTATCTTCATGTTTTGATTTTTCTCTGCCTCGAAAATTCATGCGCAAGCCATTTTTTACTTTATGCTTTGTCTGTGGTATCAACCTGTTAATCGGGTAAATGTTGTCGTTTCACCCATTTTGCTGAAGGGGTTCACAGGTTTGCATGACATGGGGTAGTTCCGCTCCAGATGACAAGGTTGCCGGAAGTGTGATTCAATAATATCTCGCGCAGCCATCGACTTTCTTCCAGGTTCTTTGGGAGGTGTCCAGGTCAGTAGGCAGCCTGACATCCACGTTTGAGTGAGCAGGAAATTATGGTGAGAGATAAGCGACCAAAAATAGCTGATGGCGGGATCTAGTCTGTTCATATTACTGGTCTCTGGACTATTCAGTTATCCAGACTGCTCTGCCCAATGGGTGATCTCCATTGTTTCAAATAACAAAGTTCTTGCAGTCTTCCTTTGGTCGGGTTTCGATTGTTATTGTAATTCATATTTCGGGTGTGTGTGCGTGTGTGTTGATTTTTGGGGTTAACACTCATTTTAGGGAAGTCTTTGCCATGACAAAAGGTTAGTTGGTCTGTCACATATCCCATATTGGAAAATCACTATCCTACTATTAATTTGCAATTGGTCACTGGTTTTGATACCAGTACAAATTTTTATTAGGGATCCTATGGGCATAAAAAGCAACATACATCGAAAAAAAAAAAAACAGTTTCAAATGGAACACCTCGCCACCATTAGAGCATTTAAATTGCATCAGATGGGGCAATAAATGTGAATTGTTTCCCCCAGCTTGCCGGCTCGTTGACAGAAGACGCCATTTCCATTTTTCCTGCCTCCATCCCTACCCAGTGCCAGATTAGCCTTACCAGGGCCGTGGACAAAAAATATTTTCAGGCCGGGCTCAACATGAATTTCACCCCTGGAGAACAGGTTTTCTAAGGTTGAGTAAAGAATCTCTCGTATCTCTGGCTTATTTAGATTTATAGTTGAAGAGTTATATTAATAAAATACTATTTTTATATTTTCCTCATTTAATTGATCACCCACACACAGATAAAGACACAACTCATGGCCCTCCTTACACCGTTCACTCACACGGAACTCACTGCCCTCCTTACACCATTCACTCACTCGGAACATCCTACTGCCCTCCTTACACCATTCACTCACTCGGAACATCCTACTGCCCTCCTTACACCATTCACTCACTCGGAACAACTTATCGCTCACACACCACTCGCACGATACACTCCACATTTTCCCTCGATCGCAATCCCTCATACCACGCTAGAACAGAACAGATTGCCAGGTTTGGACCATGTTTAGACAGCTATTTTCGTTTGCCAGACATTTAAAAAAAAAACATTTTATTCATTCAATTTTTTTAGGCCAGTTAAGATTATTTTTTTAGGCCAGTTATTTTTACGCCATGCCCCATTAACCCCCGTTATAATCCACCATTGTCCCTACCCCTTTAAAACCCCGTGTGGGCACGGACAACTTGCTAGTTCTTCCAACGTAATTCTTTTTTTTTTTTTTTTTTTTTTTTTTTTTTACTGTGAGGTCTTTATTTCACAGGCAAGAGAACCAGCTTAGAATCTCTGCTGCCAACATTCGTGAGCTTTAATTCCTCCGTGCTTTAAATCGGGGACCATGACAGCTCAGTGGGATTTTAACAGCACGGTTCTCTCATCCCCAGGAAAACCGAAAGCGATGGATGAGACATTAGTAGACTGCAAACAACCAAAAGGCCTTGTCGTTTCTATCATGCCTCCACCATCGTGCAACTATTTCCCGGGTCATCAAAGGGTCGAAGGCCGGAGGTCACACGGAACTTTATCTCGTTTAGAAGCCCAAAGTTGTGATTAAAAAGTGCCACGGACTACAAGTCTCTGCGAAGGTCCCGTGTTGTCCTGCGTCTGTGAGCAAGTTAAACAATGGATTTTATCAACCGAAAGTTGATAAGAGTGCGGCTCTCCTCTGTGGGAATGGAGGTGCGGCCCGACCATGTTTCAAGCATTGGAATTTGAAACATACCGTGAGGTAAACGTACTCTTATCAACTTGGAGTTGATGAAACCCATTGTGATAAAAAGTTGTTGTTTGATTTCCCTGCCACCTCTCCTGACACAGCAATCGCTTTGTTTCTCGTGCGTGATGTTTACGTTCCTCCAAGTGTCATCCTATAGGCATTATTCGCAATGCCACTTTCATGTTTTTCTCCCTCTTTTTGGGGCTTTAGTGGCTTGTTTTGCCCAATAAACCATTAGCACCAGCATAAATGCACAGAAAGAGCTAACTTAGCTCTATAAAAGTGATGACTGCGTGAACGGCACCTGCTCAAAGACAGAAACGAGCGCAAGATAGAAGGTCGCTCTCTGCCCAATTAATTTCACAACAAGCTTAAAGCTGAGTCCCGTAACCTTTTTAGTGTTTCTCATCGTAACAAGCCTCATCATCCTCTACATTAATGCTGTCATGTTTTATTACATTGCCATTATGCTTGCTGTTGTGATCTGCACTGATGGAGTTTGTCACATGCTTTTCGCTGGGGTTTCCTTTTTTTGCTGCTGCGCTGTTGCCTCAATACTGTGTTTCATGGGCCTACCTTTAAAAACATCTTACTTGAGAAAAGAAAGTTTTGAAAAAAGATTCTCCAGACAGTGCAGCTGATCTAGTCTGGTAGGATTGTACTGCGTTTGATTCCCACCCCAAATATAAACTGTTGGATGGACGCTAAACTGGGAGTCTTGCATACCAGCAGTAGTTGGTGGACGGAGAACATCCCCACGGTGTGTTTTGCAAAGAGTGGGTAAGTTATCGGCGGTACCCTGAACGAATTCCAAATTGCTGCCCAAATCACCTCCAGTTCAATGTGAGGCCTGACTTTTTATCCTCAGAAAGTTCATGAAAAGACTTGGGCTAGACACCCCCTCACTACTGACCCCATAAGAAAATGGCATGAATTGTGACCATTACCTCCACCGTGGCGCCATCGGAGGTGGATGGAGGTTATATTTTCACCCCTGTCTGTTTGGCTGTTTGTTTGTGAACAGGATATCTGAAAAGGTTGTGGACGGATTTGGATGAAGTTTGGTGGAGAGGTTGGGTATGTGACAAGGACGAATCAATTCGATTTTGGTGAAGATCCGAATCCGGATACGAGAGGTTTAAAAGTGATTCTTCACAATTGAGAGATATGGCCAAAATCGATATATAGCACGATGTTTCAAAATGTTGCGGACCGATGAGGATAAAACTACGTAAATTAGTTGGTTAGATGTCAGGAATAAGCCAATTAGATTTTGGTCATGTCCAGATCCAGTTCTGGCCTATCAGTGGGAAGAAGAAGAGACCACTCATTTTTCATCTTTAGATGCGTAGCGCTGTCACAGCATTCTCCGAGGCTATTGCGCACAATCTTGGACAGGTCGCCACTCCGACACAGGATACTGGAATGGCTCATTCTTCCCGGTAAGATGGTATTCATTTTTCCCACCCTCGGAAGGATGACTGGCTGAATGAACCCACCTGGTGTTAATCATCGGCATGACAGGGGCTTGAACTCGGGACAGTGAGGTTTCAAGCCAGCCACCTTAACCATTAAGCCAACATCAGGCTTCTATCAGTGGATACAAAACAGACAACCCAGGCAGCAGCAGCTACCCAGCCAGCAACTACACTCTAAAATAGCAAGAAATGTATCCTGCTGTCAAGGAACCTCCAAGAACACAAGACCGCTTGATACCCACAGACCGCAGTCCAGGCAGGAATTTGTATGTTGTTCATGATGCTGGTGAAAATTTTCCTACTCTTTAGGAAGGACCCACGTGGGATCTTTAACCTCCACCAACCTGTGCTGGAAAATGGTAGGCCTAGTTTAAGGTCCATTGGAGGGAGGACACACACATATTGATCAATTACGTTTAGGGTTAGGGTTAGGGTTAGGGTTAGGGCTAGGGTTAGCCAGGATGGTTAGGGTCTTTCTCAAGTAAGATGTGAAACACCAGGATGACAGTTCATAGCTGGGTCGAGATGCAAACACAGCCTAGATGGTTTTGAGGCAAGTGTGTGTACCCTTCGGCCATCCTTTGATCCCTGGTATGGATGTATGCACGTACATAGGTGTGTATGTATCTATATCTATATTGTGTATGCCTTTCTCTGCCTCAATGTCATTCGTTATTTTCCAAGGGGAAATCAAAAATCTTTCTCCAACCATGAAGGGTTTTGCACTGGCAAAACTTGGCACAGCTGGTAGTGCTTTTCTCTTCAGTTTCCAAGCAATGACACATTTCACCCTGCGGTGGGTGTTGCCTGATGTCATCGGAACAGAAATCTTAAATGTTTGGAGAAAGGAAAATATTTTCGACTGTGCTTCAGCTAATGACGTCACGCGCATGTGAGTGGCCCAGGGTCGTGGAGTGGGGTATAAAGCCTCACTGGTGTAGGTTCGATTCCCATGGCTGCTCATTGGGTATGCCCCTCTCCTCCGCTTCCTTCTTGAACAGGGAGGCTATATTATTTAGTCCAGAGACACACTTCCTCTGATGTGTACATGAGCCATTTTTGATTCCCCTTACAGTACATGAAAAATGCCTCTCAAAACATTGTGCTTGTGGGTGATGACATCACTGATGGCTAATCCAATTTCATATTTCAGATGATATGCTGGAACATTTCTTGATGATTTTGATTTTCTTTTTTGAACATTTTCTGCTGGAACGCCAGGCGGATCAGTTTACATTTTGTATCCCACTGATACAGATCGGATCTGCATCCGTAACATCCGTCCTTGTCACACACAAAAATCTAACCGACTCGGTCTTCTCACATACCCAATTCATCCACAAAGTTTTGTCATTATCCATGCACAATTTTGAAATATCATGCTTTTTATCGCTTTTTGTCCATCTCTCAATGGTGAATAATCACTGAAAAATGTAAAATTTCTAGTATCTGGATGCGGACACACACCCAACCTTCTCACACCCCCAACCTTCTCACATACCCAATTCATCCACAAAGTTTTGTCATTATCCGTGCACAATTTTTGAAATATCATGCTCTATATCGCTTTTGGTCCATCTCTCAATGGTGAATAATCACTGAAAAATGTAAAATTTCTAGTATCCGGATGCGGACACACACCCAACCTTCTCACACACCCAACCTTCTCACATACCCAATTCATCCACAAAGTTTTGTCATTATCCGTGCACAATTTTTGAAATATCATGCTCTATATTGCTTTTGGTCCATCTCTCAATGGTGAATAATCACTGAAAAATGTAAAATTTCTAGTATCCGGATGCGGACACACACCCAACCTTCTCACACCCCCAACCTTCTCACATACCCAATTCATCCACAAAGTTTTGTCATTATCCGTGCACAATTTTTGAAATATCATGCTCTATATCGCTTTTGGTCCATCTCTCAATGGTGAATAATCACTGAAAAATGTAAAATTTCTAGTATCTGGATGCGGACACACACCCAACCTTCTCACACACCCAACCTTCTCACATACCCAATTCATCCACAAAGTTTTGTCATTATCCGTGCACAATTTTTGAAATATCATGCTCTATATCGCTTTTGGTCCATCTCTCAATGGTGAATAATCACTGAAAAATGTAAAATTTCTAGTATCTGGATGCGGACACACACCCAACCTTCTCACACACCCAACCAGTCCACAAAGTTTTGTCATTATCCGTGCACAAGTTTTGAGATATCCTGCTCACACACAAACAGACAGAGTGCGATGAAAACATAACCCCCATCCACATTCGGTGGTGGAGATGATTAACATTTGATTCCTCTGTCGAGAGAAGAGTTGAAAAACTGATCCGTTTCATTGAATACAAACAGCTTACAGTACAAAATCGTTTTCTATTTGTTTTCCGACTGTTTATTTTGGCAATTTCAATGCAAATATCCAAATTGTATAAAACTATCTGCACTGAGTAGTACAATGAAGAAGCAATTATTCTTTACTTTCTCTGTGATAAGGCTCGAGAATCATTGTTAAACGAAGTTAATGATGCTCTAAAATCCATTATTAGGCAAAATGAGGAATGTGCAAATTTCCTTAGTTTAAGCATCGCACAGTCATGAAAGCAAAATACTATTACTATAGTTACGTATATACGCGTGTACAAGTCGCCTGGTGTTGGCCTAGCGGTTCGGGTGCCGGCTTGGGATCCTCGGATCCTGGGTTCGAATCCTGGTCGATCCCTGAATTAACGCCAGGGGGGTTGACTCAGCCTGTCATCCTACTGAGGTTGGCAAATTGAGTACTAGTTCAAATTGAGTACCCTGTGTGTGGCAAGACGCGACGAACAGGGTTGGCGGCAGGAAGGGCATCCGGCCATAAAACATTGCTTCAAAAGGGGGACCACGGTGCTCGATCCGGCCATAAAACATTGCTTCAAAAAGGGGACCATGGTGCTCGAAAAAGGCCATCCCCTGCTCTCCGGGGAAAAATGGCCTCTAAAGGTGGTCTCATACTCGTGTACACGTCGAGTTTTTGAGATGAATTTAATGGCCTAAATTTCGGGGGTCATCTTATGCTTACAGAAGCCAAACAGTTCAATGTTGGTTTCATAAGACCACGGAATCTTGTTTCTCACAGTCTGAGAGTCCTCTAGGTGCTTTTTTTTGCAAACTCCAAGCGGGCTTTCATGTGTCTTTCACTGAGGAGAGGCTTCCGTCTGGCCACTCTGCCATAAAGCCCAGATCGGTGGAGTGTTGCAGTGATGGTTGTCCTTCTGGAAGTTTCTCCCATCTCCACACAGGATCTCTGGAGCTCAGCCAGAGTGACCATAGAGTTCTTGGTCACCTCTCTTACCAAGGCCCTTCTCCCCCGATTGCTCAGTTTGGCCGGGCGGCCAGCTTTAGGAAGAGTCCTGGTTGTTCCAAACTTCTTCCATTTAAGAATTATGGAGGCCACTGTGCTCTTGGGAACCTTCAATGCAGCAGTTATTTTTTTGTAGGCTTCCCCAGATCTGTGCCTCGACACAATCCTGTCTCTGAGCTCTGCAGGCAGTTCCTTCGACCTCATGGCTTGGTTTTTGCTCTGATATGCATTGTCAGCTGTGAGACCTTATATAGACAGGTGTGTGCCTTTCCAAATCATGTCCAATCAATTGAATTTACCACAGGTGGACTCCAATCAAGGTGTAGAAACATCTCAAAGATGATCAAGAGAAATGGGAGGCACCTGAGCTAAATTTCAAGTGTCATAGCAAAGGGTCTGAATACTTATGTCAATGTGATATTTCAGTTTTTTCTTTTTAATAAATTTGCAAAACTTTCTAAAATCCTGTTTTCTCTTTGTCATTATGGAGTATTGAGTGTCGATTGATGAGGGAAAAAATGAATTTAAACGATTTCAGCATAAGGCTGCAACATAACAAAATGTGAATAAAGTGAAGGGGTCTGAATACTTTCTGAATGCACTGTATATATATTGGGTTCCGTCGGTATCGATTTTTTCCGATATCGATATATCAGTGGCTCATCTTGGTATATACCGGTGTATTGGTCTCAAAAATTGCCAAATAAATAAATAAATCACTTTTTTTATTTATAAAAATGCAGGTTCCAAGGATGCGTAATGGTCCAATGGTCCATTACTTGTTCATATATGACGTACACATCCACAGCATAGATCATGTGATTGATCTTTACAAATTATGGCAATTGTACGACAGAGAATTTGGTTGATAAAGAGTAAAAATGGGTTCAGTTTTGTTCTTCTCTTTCATTATTCATTGACACAGACCCCTCTTCCTCCCCCCCACCACACCCCCCCACCCCTTCCTAGCGAGCAGCTGTTGTTTATCTCACTCATGTGATGAGGACATGTACAGCAGTATCGATATCTATCAGAAATCAGCACAGATCCCACCTCCCCCCACCCTCCTATTCGATTCGTCCTTGTCACACACCCAACCTGTCCACAATGTTTCGTACAAATCCGTCCACAAATTTTTGAGATATCCTGCTATATATCGTTTTTGGCCCTATCTTCCAATGGTGAATAATTACTTAGAAAATTCTACGAGCTAGATCCGAATCCAGATCTTCACCAAAATCAAATAATTTTGTCCTTGTCACATACACTACATCTCCGTCTAATTTCATCGGAATCCGTCCACATCTTTTTGAGATATCCTGTTCACAGATAAACAGACAGACAGGGGTGAAAACATAACCTCCATCCACCTTTGGTGGCGGAGGTAAAACTACAAAACTAGAATATATTGGTTGCATAAGTGCCCACCCTCCTAAGTTACTACTTGGTGGAAGCACCTTTCACAGCAATTACAGCTGTGAGTGTGTTGGGATAGGTCTCTACCAACTTTGCACACCTTGATTGGGAAACATTTGCCTGTTATTCTGTACAAAACTGTTCAAGCTCAGTCAAGTTGTGTGGGGAGCATTGATGGACAGCAATCTTCAAGTGATGCCACAGATTTTCGATTGGATTTAGGTTGGGGCTCTGAGAGGGGCACTCAAGGACATTTATCTTTTTGTTCCTTAGCCACTCCAGTATAGCGTTGGCTGTGTGCTTCGGGTCATCATGCTGAAAGGTGAACTTCTGTCCCAATTTCAGCTTTCTTGCAGAGGGCAGCAGGTTTTCCTATAGGACTTTTCTGTATTTTGTTCCATCCATTTTCCCTTCTATCCTGACAAGTGCCCCAGTCCCTGCTGATGTGAAGCATCCCCATAACATGATGCTGCCACCACCACCATGCTTCACAATGGGGATGGTGTTCTTTGGGTGATGTGCTGTGTTGGTTTTGCACCAAACAATGTTTTGCATTTAGGCCAAAAGGTCCATCTTGGTTTTCGTTTTATTTCTTACCTTAAACAGGACTCAAGGTGGGCTTTTTGAGTGATGGCTTCCTTCTTGCCACCCTACCGTACAGGCCAGACTTCTGGAGTGCTTAGGATATTGTTGTCAATGCACACAGTGACCAGGCTTTGCCATAAAGGCCTGTAGGTCTTTTAAAGTTACCATTGGCCTCTTGGTGGCCTCTCCGATCAGTCTCCTCCTTGCTTGGTCATCCAGTTTAATGGGAAGGCCTGATCTAGGCACGGTGGTACCATACGCCTTCCACTTCTTAATGATTGTCTTGACTGTGCTCCAAGGTATATCCAAGGCCTTTGAAATATTTTTATACCTATCCCCTGATCTGGGCTTTTCCACAACTTTATCTTGTAGGTCTTTTGAAAGCTCTTTGGTGCTCATAATTGAGTCTTTGCTGTGAAATGCACTACCCAGCTGAGAAAACCTACAGGAACAGCTGATTTTATTCTGAAATAGTCAGAATCACTACAATTTAATAAAGGTGGATGCCAATTAACTTGGTGTGTGATTTTGAAGGTGATTCGTTACACCTGAGCTAATTTATAATTGCCTTCTTTATATACGGGGTTGGACACTTATCCAACCAAGATATTCTAGTTTTGTATTTTAAATTAATTTTCTGAAATTTGTAGAATTTGTTTTTCACTTGGAAGTTGTGGGTTATGATGTGTAAATAAAGGTGGAAAAAGTCTGATTTAATGCAATGTAATTCCAGGTTATAAGTCAACAAAAGGTGAAAATTTTGAAATGGGTGTAGACTGTAGATATTCTTCCAGCACAGTATTGTATATACAGTAAACACTGTGTATTTGCGAGTTTCTCGTATTCACAAATTTGTAAATGCATGCCGATTCCTAATTTGCGACCCATCGACCTCCGGTATTCACGATTATAAGACAACTCATCTCCCTTCCCTTGCGTCTCCTCCCAATGACCCCACCACCAACACCTGGTCCAAGAGTGGGAGGTGCGCAGATGTTTATACTTTGCAGTACTATATACTGTATTTGGTTCCCGAACCGCAATAACCTCGCAGTGGATCTCTACTTGCCATTGTAATTGTAAACAACAAGATGAGTGGAGAAGGTGAGACTGCTGGAAAGAGGCAGGAGAAAGTGATGAATGATAAGTTTAAGTGAAAAGGTGAACGTGTTCGACAGGCTGGCTACGGGTGCCAGTGTGTCTGCAGTGAACATTAATCATCCTTCTGACTTGCCCTTCAATTGCTACCACCACTATCGTCATCACATCTTCATCGTCAAAAGTAAATAAAACCACGGTTCAATTTACTGTACTGCCATTTATTTACTTTAATCATGGTTCCTAATCATTTACCATTTCCCTCCATATGTTCCGTCTGACTCAGGAACCTAAACCCCATTTTCCCAATAAACCAAGGTACGGTATCTGTATTCCTGAATTCTGCATTCTTGAGATTTTGGAGGAACGGAATCCTTGACAAGACTGATTGATGACTTACTGTCTATGATGCTTAGGATCACGTGCAAAGCAATAGACATTCGGACAAAGATGAAATGCTTAAAATTTCAAAACTTTAATGCAAATCACTTGAGATTTACCACATCCATGTGCAAAAGCCATGCCGCAAAAATGCATTCTTCCATAGAATGTGCAAAAGCCATGCCGCAAAAATACATTCTTCCATAAAATGTGCAAAAGCCATGCCGCAAAAAATACATTCTTCCACAGAATGTGCAAAAGCCACGCCACAAAATACATTCTTCCGTAGAATGTGCAAAAGCCATGCCGCAAAAATGCATTCTTCCATAGAATGTGCAAAAGCCATGCCGCAAAAATACATTCTTCCATAAAATGTGCAAAAGCCATGCCGCAAAAATACATTCTTCCATAAAATGTGCAAAAGCCATGCCGCAAAAATACATTCTTCCGTAGAATGTGCAAAAGCCATGCCGCAAAAATACATTCTTCCGTAGAATGTGCAAAAGCCATGCCGCAAAAATACATTCTTCCATAAAATGTGCAAAAGCCATGCCGCAAAAATACATTCTTCCGTAGAATGTGCAAAAGCCATGCCGCAAAAATACATTCTTCCATAGAATGTGCCAAAGCCATGCCGCAAAAATACATTCTTCCATAAAATGTGCAAAAGCCATGCCGCAAAAATGCATTCTTCCATAGAATGTGCAAAAGCCATGCCGCAAAAATACATTCTTCCATAGAATGTGCCAAAGCCATGCCGCAAAAATACATTCTTCCGTAGAATGTGCAAAAGCCATGCCGCAAAAATGCATTCTTCCATAGAATGTGCAAAAGCCACGCCACAAAATACATTCTTCCGTAGAATGTGCAAAAGCCATGCCGCAAAAATGCATTCTTCCATAGAATGTGCAAAAGCCATGCCGCAAAAATACATTCTTCCATAGAATGTGCAAAAGCCATGCCGCAAAAATGCATTCTTCCATAGAATGTGCAAAAGCCATGCCGCAAAAATACATTCTTCCACAGAATGTGCAAAAGCCATGCCGCAAAAATGCATTCTTCTGTAGAATGTGCAAAAGCCATGCCGCAAAAATACATTCTTCCATAAAATGTGCAAAAGCCATGCCGCAAAAATACATTCTTCCACAGAATGTGCAAAAGCCATGCCGCAAAAATGCATTCTTCTGTAGAATGTGCAAAAGCCATGCCGCAAAAATGCATTCTTCCGTAGAATGTGCAAAAGCCATGCCGCAAAAATACATTCTTCCACAGAATGTGCAAAAGCCACGCCACAAAATACATTCTTCTGTAGAATGTGCAAAAGCCACGCCACAAAATACATTCTTCCGTAGAATGTGCAAAAGCCATGCCGCAAAAATGCATTCTTCCATAGAATGTGCAAAAGCCATGCCGCAAAAATACATTCTTCCATAAAATGTGCAAAAGCCATGCCGCAAAAATACATTCTTCCATAAAATGTGCAAAAGCCATGCCGCAAAAATACATTCTTCCGTAGAATGTGCAAAAGCCATGCCGCAAAAATACATTCTTCCGTAGAATGTGCAAAAGCCATGCCGCAAAAATACATTCTTCCATAAAATGTGCAAAAGCCATGCCGCAAAAATACATTCTTCCGTAGAATGTGCAAAAGCCATGCCGCAAAAATACATTCTTCCATAGAATGTGCCAAAGCCATGCCGCAAAAATACATTCTTCCATAAAATGTGCAAAAGCCATGCCGCAAAAATGCATTCTTCCATAGAATGTGCAAAAGCCATGCCGCAAAAATACATTCTTCCATAGAATGTGCCAAAGCCATGCCGCAAAAATACATTCTTCCGTAGAATGTGCAAAAGCCATGCCGCAAAAATGCATTCTTCCATAGAATGTGCAAAAGCCACGCCACAAAATACATTCTTCCGTAGAATGTGCAAAAGCCATGCCGCAAAAATGCATTCTTCCATAGAATGTGCAAAAGCCATGCCGCAAAAATACATTCTTCCATAGAATGTGCAAAAGCCATGCCGCAAAAATGCATTCTTCCAGAGAATGTGCAAAAACCATGCCGCAAAAATACATTCTTCCACAGAATGTGCAAAAGCCATGCCGCAAAAATGCATTCTTCTGTAGAATGTGCAAAAGCCATGCCGCAAAAATACATTCTTCCATAAAATGTGCAAAAGCCATGCCGCAAAAATACATTCTTCCACAGAATGTGCAAAAGCCATGCCGCAAAAATGCATTCTTCTGTAGAATGTGCAAAAGCCATGCCGCAAAAATGCATTCTTCCGTAGAATGTGCAAAAGCCATGCCGCAAAAATACATTCTTCCACAGAATGTGCAAAAGCCACGCCACAAAATACATTCTTCCACAGAATGTGCAAAAGCCATGCCGCAAAAATGCATTCTTCCACAGAATGTGCAAAAGCCACGCCACAAAATACATTCTTCTGTAGAATGTGCAAAAGCCATGCCGCAAAAATACATTCTTCCATAAAATGTGCAAAAGCCATGCCGCAAAAATACATTCTTCCACAGAATGTGCAAAAGCCACGCCACAAAATACATTCTTCCACAGAATGTGCAAAAGCCATGCCGCAAAAATGCATTCTTCCACAGAATGTGCAAAAGCCACGCCACAAAATACATTCTTCTGTAGAATGTGCAAAAGCCATGCCGCAAAAATACATTCTTCCATAAAATGTGCAAAAGCCATGCCGCAAAAATGCATTCTTCTGTAGAATGTGCAAAAGCCATGCCGCAAAAATACATTCTTCCATAGAATGTGCCAAAGCCACGCCACAAAATACATTCTTCTGTAGAATGTGCAAAAGCCACGCCACAAAATACATTCTTCCGCAGAATGTGCAAAAGCCATGCCGCAAAAATGCATTCTTCCACAGAATGTGCAAAAGCCACGCCACAAAATACATTCTTCTGTAGAATGTGCAAAAGCCACGCCACAAAATACATTCTTCCGCAGAATGTGCAAAAGCCATGCCGCAAAAATGCATTCTTCCACAGAATGTGCAAAAGCCACGCCACAAAATACATTCTTCTGTAGAATGTGCAAAAGCCATGCCGCAAAAATACATTCTTCCGTAGAATGTGCAAAAGCCATGCCGCAAAAATGCATTCTTCCATAGAATGTGCAAAAGCCATGCCGCAAAAATACATTCTTCCATAAAATGTGCAAAAGCCATGCCGCAAAAATACATTCTTCCATAGAATGTGCAAAAGCCATGCCGCAAAAATACATTCTTCCATAGAATGTGCAAAAGCCATGCCGCAAAAATGCATTCTTCCATAGAATGTGCAAAAGCCATGCCGCAAAAATACATTCTTCCACAGAATGTGCAAAAGCCATGCCGCAAAAATGCATTCTTCTGTAGAATGTGCAAAAGCCATGCCGCAAAAATACATTCTTCCATAAAATGTGCAAAAGCCATGCCGCAAAAATACATTCTTCCACAGAATGTGCAAAAGCCATGCCGCAAAAATGCATTCTTCTGTAGAATGTGCAAAAGCCATGCCGCAAAAATGCATTCTTCCGTAGAATGTGCAAAAGCCATGCCGCAAAAATACATTCTTCCACAGAATGTGCAAAAGCCACGCCACAAAATACATTCTTCCACAGAATGTGCAAAAGCCATGCCGCAAAAATGCATTCTTCCACAGAATGTGCAAAAGCCACGCCACAAAATACATTCTTCTGTAGAATGTGCAAAAGCCATGCCGCAAAAATACATTCTTCCATAAAATGTGCAAAAGCCATGCCGCAAAAATGCATTCTTCTGTAGAATGTGCAAAAGCCATGCCGCAAAAATACATTCTTCCATAGAATGTGCCAAAGCCATGCCGCAAAAATGCATTCTTCCACAGAATGTGCAAAAGCCACGCCACAAAATACATTCTTCTGTAGAATGTGCAAAAGCCACGCCACAAAATACATTCTTCCGTAGAATGTGCAAAAGCCATGCCGCAAAAATGCATTCTTCCATAGAATGTGCAAAAGCCATGCCGCAAAAATACATTCTTCCATAAAATGTGCAAAAGCCATGCCGCAAAAATACATTCTTCCATAAAATGTGCAAAAGCCATGCCGCAAAAATACATTCTTCCGTAGAATGTGCAAAAGCCATGCCGCAAAAATACATTCTTCCGTAGAATGTGCAAAAGCCATGCCGCAAAAATACATTCTTCCATAAAATGTGCAAAAGCCATGCCGCAAAAATACATTCTTCCGTAGAATGTGCAAAAGCCATGCCGCAAAAATACATTCTTCCATAGAATGTGCCAAAGCCATGCCGCAAAAATACATTCTTCCATAAAATGTGCAAAAGCCATGCCGCAAAAATGCATTCTTCCATAGAATGTGCAAAAGCCATGCCGCAAAAATACATTCTTCCATAGAATGTGCCAAAGCCATGCCGCAAAAATACATTCTTCCGTAGAATGTGCAAAAGCCATGCCGCAAAAATGCATTCTTCCATAGAATGTGCAAAAGCCACGCCACAAAATACATTCTTCCGTAGAATGTGCAAAAGCCATGCCGCAAAAATGCATTCTTCCATAGAATGTGCAAAAGCCATGCCGCAAAAATACATTCTTCCATAGAATGTGCAAAAGCCATGCCGCAAAAATGCATTCTTCCATAGAATGTGCAAAAACCATGCCGCAAAAATACATTCTTCCACAGAATGTGCAAAAGCCATGCCGCAAAAATGCATTCTTCTGTAGAATGTGCAAAAGCCATGCCGCAAAAATACATTCTTCCATAAAATGTGCAAAAGCCATGCCGCAAAAATACATTCTTCCACAGAATGTGCAAAAGCCATGCCGCAAAAATGCATTCTTCTGTAGAATGTGCAAAAGCCATGCCGCAAAAATGCATTCTTCCGTAGAATGTGCAAAAGCCATGCCGCAAAAATACATTCTTCCACAGAATGTGCAAAAGCCACGCCACAAAATACATTCTTCCACAGAATGTGCAAAAGCCATGCCGCAAAAATGCATTCTTCCACAGAATGTGCAAAAGCCACGCCACAAAATACATTCTTCTGTAGAATGTGCAAAAGCCATGCCGCAAAAATACATTCTTCCATAAAATGTGCAAAAGCCATGCCGCAAAAATACATTCTTCCACAGAATGTGCAAAAGCCACGCCACAAAATACATTCTTCCACAGAATGTGCAAAAGCCATGCCGCAAAAATGCATTCTTCCACAGAATGTGCAAAAGCCACGCCACAAAATACATTCTTCTGTAGAATGTGCAAAAGCCATGCCGCAAAAATACATTCTTCCATAAAATGTGCAAAAGCCATGCCGCAAAAATGCATTCTTCTGTAGAATGTGCAAAAGCCATGCCGCAAAAATACATTCTTCCATAGAATGTGCCAAAGCCACGCCACAAAATACATTCTTCTGTAGAATGTGCAAAAGCCACGCCACAAAATACATTCTTCCGCAGAATGTGCAAAAGCCATGCCGCAAAAATGCATTCTTCCACAGAATGTGCAAAAGCCACGCCACAAAATACATTCTTCCATAAAATGTGCAAAAGCCACGCCACAAAATACATTCTTCCGCAGAATGTGCAAAAGCCATGCCGCAAAAATGCATTCTTCCACAGAATGTGCAAAAGCCACGCCACAAAATGCATTCTTCCACAGAATGTGCAAAAGCCACGCCACAAAATACATTCTTCCACAGAATGTGCAAAAGCCATGCCGCAAAAATGCATTCTTCCACAGAATGTGCAAAAGCCACGCCACAAAATACATTCTTCCACAGAATGTGCAAAAGCCATGCCGCAAAAATAGCAGAGGTCTCATGTGTCTTTTGCACTATGGACGTTGCGCATCTTCTTCACAAACTGGCTCCGCGCTCGTTCTCGTTTAATCGAATCGCTATATGTATCGAGTGATTCGAGTGAACGCAGAAAGCGTTCTTTTTACATTCTGAGGCGGAGGCTTGGCACTGGTGCGATTATAACCAGAAGGGCATTGAAGGGCACGGAGGTCGTTTGAGCACGAGGGGCTTCGAATTTGGATGCAGCAGCTTCTCCTGCGCTTGAGTCAGAATGTTTTGAAAGTCTAGCACAGTATTTCATGTGTTTGGCGTCATGTGTGCTCATCTGTTACCAAAGCATTATACATCTTCAACCACATCCTATCCTGGCTTGCTTGGCCCATCAATGGCGTAAATCTGAACCGGGCTGCATAGTAGTCTCACTCCATGCTGTTTCGATCACTGACAATGTCTGTCTGGGTCAAGGTGTTCTGATTACTGGGAAGGTAACGAGTCCATTGTAGTCAGCGCTTGTCTTTGTCGTATTGTCTTCTTCTGATGTTGATACATTTATTTGATGCCAATATCCTCTGGCTGCCGAGCCAGCATAATGTCAACATAACAAATTCATCTGCGTAACCAATGACATGTGTCTTTAATAAGGACTACATTTTCATAAAAGTTCTTGGTTCAGTGTATATTAAACTGTACGCACCCCCTCCCCCATACACACACACATACACACGCACACACGCATACATACACACACACACACACACACACACACACACACACACACACATACACACACACACAAATACACACACACACATACACACCCACCCATATACACACACACACACACACACAAATACACACACACACATACACACCCACCCATATACACCCATACACCCATATCCACACACACACAGGTGCACACACATACACGCACACATACATACACACACACATATACACACACACACATACACACACACACACACACAAATACACACACACACACACACACACACACACACATACACACACACACACACCGAGGCTGCTCATACACCAGACCGTATATTAAATACTCATACATTTCATTACGTAAAAAGTATTGCTGTTATTATTTCATACTCATGGAAAAGCAAGATGTTTAATACTACAATTATTATTATTATCATGATTTTTATTTCACGGTTTTGATACCCACAACGCGGTTCTCATGTGAGAGTTGTTGCCAATCATTGGTTCTTGATATTTGTCCTTGCATAGTTATGCACGCTGAAGTAAGCTATTGCACTGTACCTGTGATGTGCAGATGATGCAGCTGGCCTGGGGGAGCTACCGACAATATGCTTGGGGTGCCAATGAACTGAGGCCCGTTTCCATGACGAGCCACATGAACAGCATATTCGGTAAGCTCATGCTCCTACATACCCTTTGGCCAATGCAGTTACGCTTTCTGGGGACTTACAGCTCTCATGATTCCACCACACGAAGATGTGCGGAGCGCATCACGACATAAATCTGCCATGCGCAACAGTCTGGACCGTAATGTTTATGGGGTACGGATAATGCTCAGCGCTTCATTTGACAAACGGATTCTTGGAGGAAGGAGATGTTGTAAAAGTTTATGATTTCCATCCATGCAAAATGCTGCCAGAAAGTGTATGAATAATCATAGCCGCTTGCTTAACAAAATAGGCAGCGTCTCCGCGCCCTCCATCATCCAATGCACATCTCCTGTAATGATCTTCTCTATCTTTCGCCTCCAGAGTGTATCACTCCTTGCAATGAAGCAGGCAATGACAAACAGCCGAATTGCTCACAAACTGCATCCGTATTCTGGCAGCAGTGGTTGCTCACAAATCTTTGCATCCCTTTTATATATGGGAAACAATTTGGCTGTTGCTGTGAAGCCATCTATGTGGAAGCACAGATCGTCATTAAATAATTCATATTGGTTTCAATATCCTCATTTGAAATATATTTTACTCATTGTTTTCCTTTCCCGTTATGCTGCTGATTCAGCTTTTCTTAATACCACTTATTTGGTCATAATTGCCATTCTCTGCTGTGCCGTTTGTTTCTCACTATGGTGGACAATATATATATATATATATATATATATATATATATATTTATATATATACTGTATGGACTGTAATTTACTTTGTGTGTATGGACTGTACTTTTACTGGATGTATGGACTGTTTGTACTTTAACTGTGTGTATGGACTGTACTTTTACTGTGTATGGACTGTAATTTACTTTATGTGTGTATGGACTGTACTTTTACTGTGTGTATGGACTGTAATTTACTTTGTGTGTATGGACTGTACTTTTACTGGATGTATGGACTGTTTGTACTTTTACTGTGTGTATGGACTGTACTTTTACTGTGTGTATGGACTGTAATTTACTTTGTGTCTATGGACTGTACTTTTACTGTGTGTATGGACTGTAGTTTTACTGTGTGTATGGACTGTAATTTACTTTATATGTGTATGGACTGTACTTTTACTGGATGTATGGACTGTTTGTACTTTAACTGTGTGTATGGACTGTACTTTTACTGTGTATGGACTGTAATTTATTTTATGTGTGTATGGACTGTACTTTTACTGAGTGTATGGACTGTACTTTTACTGTGCATATGGACTGTAATTTACTTGATGTGTGTATGCACTGTACTTTTACTGGATGTATGGACTGTACTTTTACAGTGCCTATGGACTGTAATTTACTTTATGTGTGTATGCACTGTACTTTTACTGGATGTATGGACTGTTTGTACTTTAACTGTGTGTATGGACTGTACTTTTACTGTGTATGGACTGTAATTTACTTTATGTGTGTATGGACTGTACTTTTACTGAGTGTATGGACTGTACTTTTACTGTGTGTATGGACTGTAATTTACTTTGTGTGTATGGACTGTACTTTTACTGGATGTATGGACTGTTTGTACTTTTACTGTGTGTATGGACTGTACTTTTACTGTGTGTATGGACTGTAATTTACTTTATGTGTCTATGGACTGTACTTTTACTGTGTGTATGGACTGTAGTTTTACTGTGTGTATGGACTGTAATTTACTTTATGTGTGTATGGACTGTACTTTTACTGGATGTATGGACTGTAATTTACTTTATATGTGTATGGACTGTACTTTTACTGGATGTATGGACTGTTTGTACTTTAACTGTGTGTATGGACTGTACTTTTACTGTGTATGGACTGTAATTTATTTTATGTGTGTATGGACTGTACTTTTACTGTGTGTATGGACTGTACTTTTACTGTGCATATGGACTGTAATTTACTTGATGTGTGCATGCACTGTACTTTTACTGGATGTATGGACTGTACTTTTACTGTGCCTATGGACTGTAATTTACTTTATGTGTGTATGCACTGTACTTTTACTGGATGTATGGACTGTTTGTACTTTAACTGTGTGTATGGACTGTACTTTTACTGGATGGCCTGTGTGGACTGTTTTTACTGTATTACTGTATGGACAATATATTGTATATATATATATATATAAATAAATAAATATGCACAGGTGCTATTACAATCTATAAGTTGCTGAAACAAATTTTAGGCATGTTTGTTGAAAATCAGACACCTGCAACTTGATTATAGCTCGATTTCCCAGTTTTGCATTTGTCCAATCCACGACCGTGCCTTGAAAGCCACATAAGGCTTAAGGTGACGTATTGTCCCAGTAATGGTGAAATTCGTCCGTCACGCCTCAAGGTTTGTGTTTCTGGATGGTTCCAATCGTGTTTTCAGTGAATGGCCATGAGCGAAACCCTACCTATTTATTGTCTTCGTTATCTTTGTGCAATGCATGCTGAGGGTTTGCACGGTTATACGGCGTTTTTATATTCATACAGTTTTCATTGATATAATCAAGGGAATGATCCAAATATCCTCATGACAAATTGCATTACGGTCCTTTGAACAAAGAGAGCATTCTCGTTAAGCAGCGCTGCAGTGAGGGCCATGTTATATGCCGACTGCTGAATATCAATAAAATATATTGTTACCTGGATCATGGCGAACATCGGCTCACCCAAATTGTACTTCGACAGCATCACCCTTATCATTACCTCCGCCACAGAAGGCGGAGGTTATGTTTTCACCCCAATCTATTTGTCTGTTTGTTACTTCCAGGGAAAAATTCCGGCAAGTACGTTGGTTGGTTGGTTTCTCTGTCTGCCTGTCTGTTTATCTGTCTATTTGTTTGTGCGCAGTACTACGTCTACATCGTTGCGCATAGCATCGCCATACTTTACACACATATTTACCTTGCCCTGGAATAGACTGTGTCCAATTTTTAACTCTCTAGGCCAAAGGTCAAGCTCAAGGTCACCCAAAACGTGAAATCAGGGCGTCGAGTTTTCATTTAAAATATATTTCAAACCACGATAACTCTAAAAGTACAAGACATATGCATACACTTACTGTTACTGACATGTAGGAAGTCACATGCGAAATTTCATTTGGCACCATGACCTTTGACCTTGAGTGACCTTGAAAGGTCAAACTCAAGGTCAAAAATGTTTTTGTTTTTTTACTAATAACTCTGTCAAATGTTACGTGGTCCTCCCGGTAACTACCTGGTCTTGGTGACCCCCGGACCGTGGGAGGGACCCCGCCAGAAAGATATATGGTTTATACGCTTTCGTAACGCAATCAATATGAATTCCGGTCAAGAAGAAACCCCACACCAAGGATCCGGAATAATCAATAATATATTCACTGAGCAATCAACAACCATCAACAATGCACAATCAATATTACAACCATGTGAACTCATCTACACAACTCTAAGATGGCCATCTTAATCTTATACATTCCTCACGTGAGCCCCACTCCTGACTCCCTCCGTGGTCAATGTCTCTCCTCTCCGCACACGGGCGGTTGAACGAGCCCCGGGCGGACGTGCTCTAAACGTGCCGTCTCGGACTGGGGCCGCGGCTGCAGCGCACCTCCTTGCCAAGCCACGGGGCAAACCCAGCGCGGCGTCCAACGTGCGCGAGGCCCCAAGTGCGACTCTTACGCGTCCTTGTAGATGGGCAAAAACCCAGCGCGGCTTCCGACGCGAGCGAGGCCCAACGTGCGGACCCGTACGCGTCTTTGTAGACGGGGCAAAACCCAGCGCGGCTTCCGACTCGAGCGAGGCCCAACGTGCGGACCCGTACGCGTCTTTGTAGACGGGGCAAACTGTCCCGGACGCTTGGTTTCGTGCACGAACTCACAGTGACTGGACGTGTCCAAAGGTATTTACCGCCCAGGTAACTCCTCTCGCCAGACGTTTCGCAACGGCGCGTTTTCCGCGCAGCGTAAGGTCGATTCCACCTTCTCGTCGTCGCGGGGCGAGGAAGAAGAAGCCTTCCTTTCCCTCGTGTCTTTTTCCTCCCTTTTCGTCACTTCCGCTTCCGGCCACTTCCGTTTCCTGCCACTCTTTCAGAAGGGCTCCTGACCCTCCAACCACAACAACTACACAACAACTTAATATACTACACACGGAAGCAAAGACCTGCATGGTAATTTACATACATTCACCTAAATATGTAACACTCCCCCCCTTCAAGAAAGAAAGTTTGAACCCAGCGAAAACTTTCTTTGCCGGCCAATTTGGAGAAACAACCAGATAACTCAACCCCCCCACCTTATCAGTTCCCCCCGGGCACAGTTATCACTTAAAAATAAAGCCAGTTAAGCCACTCGATAGCACTTTTCCGGGAGGCCAAGCCGAGTATTCACTACATGGATGCCTTTAGGAACGTGGAGTTCACGGTTAGTCCGTGCAGGAAAGTTCACTACATGGACGCCTTTAGGAACGGCGTTCACGGTTAATTCGTGTAGGAATCTTGGCTCGGCGGCTCCGCCGCCTTCAGTGCTTCAACTTCTCAGAACGTCCCTAATAATTAGGGTGGGACCACTGGTCCCTGTAGTCCCCTGAATACCGGTCTTCTTCTCGGCCACTACTTTGCCAATTCTTCCTTCGGGAGCGGCCGTAACTCAGGGAGCCTCCATAATAATATTGACTGCGGCCACCACCAAAACTACCGCCCAGTTGTCCTCTCCTGTAGACCTCTCGACGCCTACGAAATGCCTTCCCTACTGTTATGGTCCGACCCTCCAAATCCTTGCCATTCCAATTCTTCTCTGCCTCTCTGGCGTCTTTTGTGCTGGCAAACGTGACAAAGCCGAACCCTCTTGACTGTTGCGTTTCCCAGTCTCTTACCAACCGCACTTCCACCAGCGGCCCATATCTGTTGAAGACAGAGGTCAGAACTTCTTCCTCTGTTTTGAAGTTCAGTCCCCCTACAAATAACTTGGCACTTTTGTCACCATCCCGAGCTGGTGTGGTGTTATTTTCCCTGCTGGGCTCTTTATCAACCCTCAGGTTACCATAAACTTGACCCCCGGCCAAATCATTCCCGAGAACCACAGATACACCCTCTACAGGAAACGTGGCTTGTAAACCGACGGTGACCGGTCCTGACACCAAATCGGACTCCAACTGGATGACCTGAAGGGGAGCACTAACACCGCCCCCGATCCCCTGTAAACGAACACTATCCCTCGTTGCCGTCTCCTCGGACCATGGCAAAATGCCTTCAAGCATTAAAGATTGATGGGCCCCTGTGTCTCTCAATATCCTAACCGGTCTCCGGTTAGTCGAGGCTCCATCCAGTGACACAAACCCCTCGGAAATAAATGGTTGGTAACCCTCTTGATGGCGATTTCTTACGCTAGCCATCGCATTCGGAGTTGTAATAGTCGGACTCCGCTCTGGGTTGTCCCTTTTCATGAGGTAACAACTGGACATCAAGTGTCCAGGTTTTTTGCAAAACGCGCAAGTAGGCCCGGAGGAAAAACTCGGGGTCTGCCTCGGGCCCCCCGAACTATAAGTTTGTCTTGGGCCCGCATCCCTCTGATTTCGAACCGGTGGGGTATCATAGTTGTCCCCATAATCATCTCGAGGCCGCCGCCATGTATGGTCGTTCTCCGCACCTGCTGTTCCCCACCTCCCCTGCGGAGATCTAGGCGAGGAGTTAGGTTCGTGGACCCCTATTCGGTGGGTTAAGGCATAATCATCTGCCATGGTGGCTGCGTCCCACAACTTTGGTACCTTCTTTTCCTGCAGGTACACTTTGATGTCCTCGTGGACACACTGCTGGAATTCCTCCACCAGGATCAAGTCCCGCAATGTCTCGAAGTCTTTCCCGACTCCTTTTGACTCACACCACCGATCAAACATGTTTTCTTTCACTCTGGCAAACTCCACATGGGTCTCACTCTCCCTCTTCCTGGCATTCCTGAATTTTTGCCTGTAAGCTTCCGGAACCAACTCATAGGCTTTGAGGATGTGCTTCTTCAGTACCTCATAATCTGCACATTGGTCCATTGGTAGCGCCGAATAAATTTCCTGAGCTTTCCCCACCAGCACACTTTGCACGAGTATGGTCCATGCCTCCTCCGGCCAGTTTAATTGTCGAGCCACTTTCTCAAAGTGTGGAAAAAATTTCGCGACTTCTTTTTCACTGAACGGTGGAACCAGCCTCACATGTTTGCCCACATCCCAGGTTTTCTGGTTAGGTGTCGACCCCGTCAGCAAGGGTGGTGCCTCTCCCCGTTCTCTCATTAACTCCAGCTCCTTGAATTTGATTTCTTGCTGAAGCTGCATGTCACGTTCCTTTAATTCCCTTTCCGCTTTTCTCTCCTCTGCTTCGAGGTCCCTTGCAGCTCTCCTTTCCTCTGCTTGTTCCTTTTCTCTTCTTTCCTGGAGTTCTCTTTCCACTCTCCTTTCCTCTGCTTGTTTCTCTTCTCTCCTCTCCTCTGCTTTCCTTTCTTCCTCTGCTCTTTCCTTTTCTGCTTTCCTTTCTTCTTCTGCTCTTTCCTTTTCTGCTTTCCTTTCTTCTTCTGCTAACCTTTCCTGGAGTTCTCGTTCCACTCTCCTTTCCTCTGCTTGTTTCTCTTCTCTCCTCTCCTCTGCTTTCCTTTCTTCTTCTGCTCTTTCCTTTTCTGCTTTCCTTTCTTCTTCTGCTCTTTCCTTTTCTGCTTTCCTTTCTTCTTCTGCTCTTTCCTTTTCTGCTTTCCTTTCTTCTTCTTTGATCCGTTCCTGGCTCCGTAATTGTAACTCCAGTTTCCGGAGCTCCACGTCTTCTGGTTCTTCGGGTAGCCACTCCCAGGCTAACTCGTCCCATGTTCCTAATCCCACCATAGATTGTATCACCGTGGCCTGCAACTCTGCCTTCCTCAAATTAGTTCGGACCTCCAAGTTAAAATGTTTGGCCAATTTCAAGAGATCCGACTTTAGCAACGCTCGGAACTGTGCCTCACTCGGGGTTACCCCAAAGTTCTGTGCCACAAACGCCATGGTGCCTATCGTTAACACCTGTTAACCTTCACCCCAAGACTTTCCCCAATTTCTCAAAAAAAAATATTACCAATTAATAATTAATTAATAAATTTTAATTACCAAAAATATTATTATTTTATTATTTTATACACTTTTAGATCCCGGACGTAGACCCAATTGCGAAACCGCAAATCGTAATTTGGACGAGCCCCCAATTCTGTTACGTGGTCCTCCCGGTAACTACCTGGTCTTGGTGACCCCCGGACCGTGGGAGGGACCCCGCCAGAAAGATATATGGTTTATACGCTTTCGTAACGCAATCAATATGAATTCCGGTCAAGAAGAAACCCCACACCAAGGATCCGGAATAATCAATAATATATTCACTGAGCAATCAACAACCATCAACAATGCACAATCAATATTACAACCATGTGAACTCATCTACACAACTCTAAGATGGCCATCTTAATCTTATACATTCCTCACGTGAGCCCCACTCCTGACTCCCTCCGTGGTCAATGTCTCTCCTCTCCGCACACGGGCGGTTGAACGAGCCCCGGGCGGACGTGCTCTAAACGTGCCGTCTCGGACTGGGGCCGCGGCTGCAGCGCACCTCCTTGCCAAGCCACGGGGCAAACCCAGCGCGGCGTCCAACGTGCGCGAGGCCCCAAGTGCGACTCTTACGCGTCCTTGTAGATGGGCAAAAACCCAGCGCGGCTTCCGACGCGAGCGAGGCCCAACGTGCGGACCCGTACGCGTCTTTGTAGACGGGGCAAAACCCAGCGCGGCTTCCGACTCGAGCGAGGCCCAACGTGCGGACCCGTACGCGTCTTTGTAGACGGGGCAAACTGTCCCGGACGCTTGGTTTCGTGCACGAACTCACAGTGACTGGACGTGTCCAAAGGTATTTACCGCCCAGGTAACTCCTCTCGCCAGACGTTTCGCAACGGCGCGTTTTCCGCGCAGCGTAAGGTCGATTCCACCTTCTCGTCGTCGCGGGGCGAGGAAGAAGAAGCCTTCCTTTCCCTCGTGTCTTTTTCCTCCCTTTTCGTCACTTCCGCTTCCGGCCACTTCCGTTTCCTGCCACTCTTTCAGAAGGGCTCCTGACCCTCCAACCACAACAACTACACAACAACTTAATATACTACACACGGAAGCAAAGACCTGCATGGTAATTTACATACATTCACCTAAATATGTAACACAAATATTATCCGATTCCCTTCACTAGTAACTCTGTCAAACATTATCCGAAACATTATCCGTCAAAAATGATCGGATCATTATCCGATCGGGCCAAACCAACACCCCTGAAAAAAAAGTACATTCCGGCAAGTCCTCGGTCTCTGACCGATTTCTAGTTTATTTGTCTGTGAGCAGGATATCTCAAAAAGTTTTGGATGGATTCAGCCGACACTTGGTGGACAGTTTGTGTGTTGGACAAGCACTAATTGATTCGATTTTGTTGAAAATCCGAGAATTTTAAGTGATTCTTCACCTCCATCGAGTGATCGGGCCAAAATGATAAATATAGCACGATATCTAAAGAAGTTGTGGATGGATTATGACGAAGCATCATGGACAAGTTGGTTAGGTGACGAGAACAAGCGAATTCGATTTTCGTTAAGGTACGGATGCAGATCCGGCCTATCAGTGGGATACAAAATGTAAACTGTTCAGCCTGGCGGAGGGTGACAGCATTACCTGTATCATTTTATGTTGATTTTTTTTCATTTTACCTCGAGATATCTTCGCTGTTATGTTGCATTCATGTATCTAAAGTCATTAAAGGCACATATTTATTGCTTTTTTTTTCACGAAGCTCTTCCCACAAAAACATAAAACTACTTTTTCCAACCACGGAACTGGAGTCATTGCAGGGTTAAAATTGGAAGGCGTGTGCAAAAATACAAATAAAAATCAAGACTCAATCATATCTCTCACCCCTAATTGGAGGGAATAACCGATTAGCTCTCACCTAATCAATTACCCCAGGTGACTAGAATTTAATAAATTAACCCCCATACTCTTCCATCCAAATAAATCTGCACAAAGCAACCAAGAACAGCTACACTAAGTATGCCTTTTGCTGTTTTAAACCCTACCGAGGTTCCAAAACAGCTGCAGACATTCACAAGTAGTACATACATGACAATCCCACACACACACACATATATATATATATATATATATATATATATATATATATATATATATATATATATATATATATATATATATATATATATGAGATTTTGATAACACTAAATTATAGGCCAATCCATAGAAACTCTGATTTTTGGTTTCTGAAAATAAACAGCTGTAGTTTTTTTCCGCAACATCGACATATTCTGTTAAACTCTGAACCTTTGTTCGTCCAACAATTGCTTCGGAGTTTTATCGGGCGCAGTCAGTAAATGTTTGCAAAATTTCGCTTCGAGGCTGCTTTACAAACGTGTTGTCACATTGCAGTTTCTGTCCTACAGCGATACACTTATCTGGGTAGGTCACACAGACCGTGTGTCATTTCGTTTACCACCTTTTACAAACACCAGCAGACTCTTATTTACTTATGATGCCCCCCCCCCCTTCTCCTCCTGCTCCCTGCCCACACCCACCTCTCACCTTTGAGAATATAAACCTAGACACCTGCAATTCCCAGTGCAAAAGGTGTGTTAATCGGGTAATGTGTTCAGGTTTATTCAGTGATGGTGTTCGCACATCGGTTTTTTAAAACGGCTGCATTCTGGGAATACAACCTTACATCCTGGGGTGATTAAGGTGTGTGTGAGCTGCGAATGAAAAATTCAATATGCTTAGATGAGTTTTTCCACAGTGAATGTCCTCCAAGCGTACTGTTGTGCAGATTATGATCAGCCTGGTTTATAACCACCAACCAGCAGCAAATCTGTGGGGTTCATTATCCAAACGTTAAATGGCTTTGGGATTCCCCCCCCCCCCCCCAAAAAAAACCCTGATGCAAAAAATTTGTGTCACGTGGTCTGAGGATTTGTAGCATCTTCCTGCCGTGTTGTTGAGAAATGTCACAATGCAGTCTTCTTTGATGTTGATTTATTGCTTTTACCTGTGAAAATTCATGCCATTTTAATTCCCAGTTGCTGTGCGAAGGAAAACCACGTTTTGCTAATGGAGTGCAAATTGCTTACTCAAAACGAGAAACTATGAGGTTGCCTGTAGCTCTAACTGTCAATATGGTTTGGTCCTACTTATGATGTAATTTATCCTGTGCTTCTACCTGCAAGTCGTGCTGAGAGCTCCCCGATCATGTCCCAGCTTATGTGGAGTATCTCGTGCTTGAGGAATCGGCATACTTATGATTGTAACTTAACCACCGTGTGGGTTGAAGCAAGACCGGCGGTGGAGGAGGTGCTTGACTCCAGTTGGGCCTTCGACGTCATACGTTTATCCACTCAGGAGCATCGCTCGTGGCAGGTACGGTATAGGTACACAATCTGAGCAACCGGCGAGCTCTTGAGGAGCTCTCAGCATGACTTGCATGTAGAAACGTGGCCTGAATTACACAAAGATGTGGATAGGCAGAGGCAAAGATCCAGCTGTCTGCGCACACGTGGTCGTAAGTGTTGGATAGGTGGAATCACAACATATAGGTGGAATTGTAACACTACTAAGTGGTGATTAATTATGGGTTTTTTTTTTTGCCTTTACGTAGTCGGTGTACACATTTGCTTTGTATTCTCACCCTCGAATTGAGGAATAGCCGAAGAAGAAGAGACACATTGATGGAACACATTCAGACACCCATTGGTGCACATTGTCTCTAATTGTCACTTTAGTTTGTGTCACTTCCCATCATAATTTAACCTCAAGAAAAAATGGCCCCAAAACCCACCATCCTCCCCCACTTCCCTCCCTCATTACACACATGTCCACCCTCTCATACACCTCTCCTCGATTGATTGCATCCGTCGCCAAGGTTTGGCAACACTCTCTTTCTCAAAGTCTGCAGTTCTCACACCATCTGTCTACGTTAAAAGAAAATGCTTCTTTTCTTCGATTCACTTACCCCCGCTAATCCCCGCTCCAGCAGGGAAAATGGCCTTAAAATGCATGGCAGACAAATTCAACCCAATTAATTTTTCTAGTCCAGTCTCTGGAACTCCTCTGCTTCAATGTCAGCTGTACCTTGCCTAGGGCAGATCATACGTCAAAGCAACCACAACCTTAGTATCTTCTTCAAGGCGTAGTAATTCCTCCGCCATTCTGAGCTTGTAACGGTGCGCTAAGCATTAATCCTGGGTGTCATGGAGTATGGCTCCACACCTTGGACAGGTGCTGCTGCAGTGCTACTTCCCAACTTGTTTTCATTGGGGCCCTGGAATTGAAGGCTCTCCATGTCATTGGAAACTCACGTTAATAAACTGTGTCGCAGGAATTGCTTCTGGTGCTCAAAGTCTGTTGGTGACCTTGCAGGTTTTTTTACGGGCTTTGTCCTGGTCTTGTCGCTCCTGCCCTCTCACCTATTGACCCAGCCCTTCTAGATCACACTTATTAGTCCCCGACCGGTGCACACCGGAGGGGACTATAGGTTTGCACTCCGTCCCTCCGTCCGTCAGTCTGTCCGTCTGTCAGTCCGTCACGCAAGGAACAGTTTTCCGGACTTTTTTTTCTAAACTCTTAATGCTAAAGATTTCAAACTTGGTACATGGTTTCCTCATGATAAGGTACAGATCAAGTTCGAACTTCACGACGTTTCGATCATTTTTGACAAAGTTATGGCACTTTGAACTTTGGTAATTTCCCCAACAGTTTTCCGGACTATAATTTGGAGTGCGGTAAGTCAAAGCTGTTAATATTCCTTGTTTTAACTCCAATTTACATTATTTTTCCCCTTTTAGTGAGACGTAGGGGTCTGTGCAACCATTCATAAACTTTATTTGGTGCAAATTGGATAATTTTTAGCCGAGTTACCTCAGACCGTGAGTTGGTAATTATATAATTCACACAGAGTGCAATACGTGCAGGCTACTCCACGGAGCGACCTTGCGGGCTTATTAGTCCCCTACCGGTGTACACCGGAGGGGACTATAGGTTTGCACTCCGTCCCTCCGTCTGTCAGTCTGTCCATCTGTCCGTTCGTCACGCAAAGAACAGTTTTCCGGACTTTTTTTCTAAACTCTTAATGCTAATGATTTCAAACTTGGTGGATGGTTTCCACATGATAAGTTACAGATCAAGTTCGAACTTCACGACGTTTCGATCATTTGTGACAAAATTATGGCACTTTGAACTTTGGTAATTTCCCCAACAGTTTTCCGGACGACAGACTGCCGGTAGGGGACATGTATTGCAGCGCAATACTCAGAATGCTTGTTGTTTCTTGTTCCTTCTCAAAGTCTAAACTCCACCTTCACCTCCATTCTTCCAACCTCCTCTTTTTCTTTTTCCGGTATGTATAAATGTCATCTCGAGTTCCTCCCTGCAGGATTTCAAGTCTGTTACCCATCGCCATTTTACCCTCTCTCCAATTTTTATTCCATCTCTCCCAGTTTTATTCCCACCCTTCTACAATTTCTTCTCCTTGTGCTATCATGCATCCATTCGTGATCGTCTCTCCGTTTATCCTTTGCCCCATTTTGTCTATTCATCCGTTGTACAAAATTGAGCTCGTTGAACATTCATATAGGGAAATGAGACCAAGAAAAGGACACTGTCTAAGCAAGTGACAGTTTATATTTTTCATATGTTTATTTGTGTTACCACATCGTAGAATAGCAGTTCATGTAAAATGATCTTGTACACTGCAGTGTGGGTGTGCAGCGATGCCTTTTGATCATCACAATGTTGCTGTGTTTAAAGGGAGATGCACAGCAGCTGGTATATGTCACGCACCTTGAGGAGTGATCAAAATGAGTCTTCATAATACTGGATTGGAATATTTCTGCATCATACATATTTATCACGGATATACTATTATACTAATATCTTGAATGTATGCACATGTTTAAAAGAACCGCAAACAGGCAGGGTGGAAGGCGATGTCCAGCTTTTATTCATATTGGGGGAAGGAACGACAGAGCAATCGGGACCTGGGAGGAGTGGATGAGTCATCTCTGACGCAAGCACACAGAAAGAAATTGATGGAAAGATCACGTTTGTTACATCTGTGTTCGCATGAAAAGTCAGCACAGAAGGAGCAAAAGGAAGCAGAAGTGACGAGAGTGTAGGATTCTGTGTTCGCTACCAAAGATTTCGATGAGGCAATGGATAGATCTTGTCTTTATTTTTTATTTTTTTAAACAAGTGAGCCAATATAAAGTGATGTCACAGCAAGTTTGCGCTTTGTTGGAGGAAGTAATGTCGCAGGGACCACTTCATTTCTGGATCACCAGAGCCGATCCTGGCAGGCCTGTACGTGAGCGTGATGGCCAAGTCTTGCCTGGCTTGAGTTGCTTTCCCATTAATTTTTGACTGACTTCTGGAAAATATGTGATGACATGGGATGTTTGACTTTGAATGCACATGACTTGAGGCATGATGGAGGAGGAATTGCTTTGTGTTCTCTTCCCCCCTTCCCAACAAGCTTATCCACTTGAAGCCTTTAAGCCAAGTGGTCCCATAGAGCTATTGTGATAAGAATTGGGCATAATATTTATTTATTATGTCAAAGCAAATTATTTTGAAGAGGATATGTGCAAAATTTATTTCTTTGATAAAAATTGAATTATTTTCTTATGAGTGACGTAATGCAATACCAGTTCCACCTTAGCCCGACTCAATCTCTGGTGGCCCCTTCAACTTTCAGCCAGGCCATTTTTGGTGTGAAACTGCCCAAGTGTGTAAACGGGGGGTTTGGGTTAGTTGATAAGATACACCACTGACCCGTGTCGACCAGGATGGATCCAGTCTACCTGGGCTATCAAAAAAGAGGACAGAAAGTCAGTGCTTTGTCGAGGAAATGATGTCACGGGTTATCATGGTGGAGGTTAGGGGTTTGATAAGCTTTATTTGACCCTGAAATAGCCTCTTGCTAAGTATTTCACCATTTAGCATCTAAACTAGCACTTGAGTATGGGGAAAACAAAATTCCCTCTCTGTCCTTATGTTGCACGATTTAAAGATTTGCTGATAATTTGTTCATTTTCTTCACTAGTACACCTGCAGACTCCGGGAGGGGCAGGAAGGGTCATTCCTCTTTGGGGTAACGCCATTATAACGATAAGCTATTTAAACACGTTATCACTGCAGGAAAAACGCCTTGGGGAAGTGGGACATTATTTATAGTACCAGCAACGGTACACGCCCTGAGGGCGGGGCTTCAATTGGGAGGCGCAAATGATTATTTAAACGATTTATATAAACATCCGTTAAATATCACACGCAAATCATCAAAACCTAAACAGTATTTTTAGAATTTCAATAAAAAAACCACATCACTGTTCATATCGGTAAATATTATTCCATCGTGTTTCAAATCGTGATATCAACTGTGCGCTTTTCTTTAGGAAAAAAAATGGAATGATTTTGTGCCTCTTTTTCAGCTTCGAACTTCAGGATAGACGACATTGCTGATAAAAGTTCCTTTTCTCTCTTTGAAGTTCTTGGCAAACATTTTTATATTGTCACTGCTGCCAACGCGACGCCATGGCATTATTCATTACATTCATTCATTCATTCATTTAATGATCATTAAACATTATTCTTACGCTCATTAAACATTAAACGTTCATTAAACGATTACGAAAATAAAAACGAAAAACATTACGAAATTACGTTCACACCATCACGTCAAACACTACCGTGAACACAAACATCGTCACAATGAAAACATCGTCACAAACGTTACGTTACGTAATTCAAACAGTGAACACATCTAATATTGGACAGCCCATTGCCCAAACGATTTGTTTTCTCTGGTACGTTTATCGAGTAATCAGATGTACATACGCGTTAATCTTACAGCCGCCATGTTGGTGCTTGCCGTCACTGCGATGTGATGCGAAGCGAACGTTATGCGGGAGGCCAAAGCTGAAATTGGAAAAACGATACAGCCTATTTTACTCTAGGGGATCCCAGGATTACCCACCCAAAATATCGTTGTGATTGGTTCAGCCGTTTTTGCGGTACCTTCGAACGGACGGACATTTGGTGAACTATATTAAGATTAATATTGTTTTGTCATAACATTAATAATATGCGATTATCATTAATTTTGTTATTAAAAGCGTCTTTGGAAAAATACCACGATAAATCTTCTTCTTTGGAAAAACGCCACGATAAAGCTAACTTAATATGGCTATGCACCTCAACACGCAACCCATTGATGGCAATGGCGGGGAAAACGTGCTCAGGGGAGAAAATCCCCTTGGGGAAGGGGGCAAATTAATGCGCTACAACCTTCATTATGTAACCCTTGGTCATCCTGTCAAGTTTGGTTGAGATTGGATAAGTAACGACGGAATGAATTGGCGTCAAAAATTCATCAGACAGACGGACAGGCACAAATGGTGCATTTTAGTATGATACCAAAAGCAACGTAGTTCCATTTCTGGCAAGTTTTTGACACAATGTCACAAAAGTGCTGGTAATTCTTTCTCAGTGAAATTTGGTGCAGACGAAGAAGAAGCAACTTCTGTAAGGTCACCACATAATTTAACTCAATTTGGGGTCTCCACAAAGTACCAACCCCTGTGAGCACAATATCCAAAACAGATTCTTTTTAAATCTAATTTTCCTCCTCTAAGGATTGTGTTTTGGAGAGAAGGTGAGGTAATACAAGTCATTGCACGTTTATCATAAAATAAAAGTGAAGGCATATGATGATATTTGCTTGGCAGAAGAATATGAGGCCACAGGACAGTCTGTACTGAGTATAAGAGATGAAGCCCAGTAAATTATGTCCGCAAAGGAACAAAAGCCATGGGAAATTGTATGCTTGCCAAAGCAGATGAGGCCTAAAATTACAGCACAATCGTCCTCATAAAAAAATGAAAAGTCAGGATATAGTTTAGAAGCAGATAATTGGAGAAGCCTATGCAGATTGGGAATGGGGAATTCATGATCACAACCCATGAAGCTGAAAAGCAGCAAAGGCAGTTGTATGGCCTGTAAAGTCAATTTTCAATCGTAATGAGTCAAACGCTTTGCAGAAGCTTTTGCTGATACGTGTCGTTTACATCTGAAATGGACAGTGGTAACGAAGTCATTTGGTCGCACCTATATGGTTCCTTCAATTCCTCGGTGATAATACAAGTGATACAACCCAGCTGAGGAAGAGGATGAAAAACGAGTTTGCAAAATCCGTGTGGTCACTGCATGGTCAGAGTTCTCAAATTTTTCCTTTTTTTTAACAATAAGATGTCAATTTTTTCCAGGTAAAAAAAAAATGGTGTTCGAGTTTTGTGCATTAAATGTATGGTTGAACTTTTTAATGGCCTCACAAAAGTGGTCGTCGCATCAGAGTTTTCTCAAACAATTTCCGTTCGTTGCCACGGCTGCACAAAATGGCCACACCTGAGGTTGCCCCTTATGACCCCAAAGCCGGCTGAAATATCACCTGCACCACATAGAAATGAGCCTGTCCCTGTTTTGTTTCGACACGCTGAAACTGTTTTTATGTATGCTACGGAAACCGTTTCTGGTTTTACTCATTAACTTGGTGGATAATTTCCCCTTCAGCAATCCACCGGAGCAAACATTGCAAGGTTAAAAGGTTATTTTCTACAGCTGCTTGTGTGTCTCCAGCACATTTCACTGACCATTGAGGTCCCATTTGGAAGTCTTCCGTGCTGCATCATTAGAAGCATTGGTCTTCTGCTGCTCTCCCATGCAGAGGCTTTCTGAAACCGGGTCTGCCATTTTATTGGACGCAGCTCGAGTATAGCGCTAATCATTCAAGGCATTGCGTATCATTTCAGTGATTTCTGGGTTACAAGTCTCCATAATCAGCTGCTTGAGCCCCTGAGAGGTAAACTGGGCTATCCCACAACCAGTACCCCGAGAAGTAAAAGTAACCTTTCAAGGTCAGTACGCATTTTGTGTGAACAGCAGTTCTTAAGCCAAATATTTGAGGCCGATACCAGTCTCTGTTCAATTGGTGCTGAATCGGATTCTAAGCTCTGAAATCCTTTTTCTCAGAGCTTGAGTCCTGTTGGATCGCCCAGTTGTGTCAGTTGTTAAATGTTGTGCAGTTCTGTTGCTTCTCAGAGACTTGTATTAGTCTGCTATTTTTCCTTTCTTTGGTATATAAGACTTATAGAAGGAACCACCTTTAGAGGCCATTTTTCCCCGCAGAGCAGGGGTTGGCCTTTTTTGGGCACCGTTGTCCCCTTTTTGAAGCAATGTTTTATGGCCGGATGCCCTTCCTGCCACCAAACCCCCTGGCGTTAATTCAGCGATCAATCGGGATTCAAACCCAGGATCCTCGGATCCCAAGCCGGCACCCTAACCGCTAAGCCAACACCAGGCTCTTATACTGCAGTTAAATTATAGAAGCAAAAGGACCAACACTTATAGAAGAACGACATTAAAAACTGCAGTTAAATGGACACAGTGGACAGGATTCAAACCTGCTGCCAACAGCATTATGACACAATTGTACTTAGATGGAATCACCAAGCAGGTCCTGGCTAGGTGTAGATGGAGCTTTGATGAAACAACAAACCTTGAGCCACGCTAATTAGCATGCAGTGCACTCAACGTTACACTTTACCCCCAAAATTAACGACGCGTTGTAATTAAGCATAACCTTATTTTTTGCTGCCTCGCCTTTTACGTACGCTTCTGGAAAGAAAGAAAGAAAGGAAAAAAAAACCCCCACAAAGGCCAAAAGTTGCGTGCGCAATGTTGAAACATGCCTCTTTGGCTGAGAGCAAGACTTTGAAAGAGCAAACACCATGTTCTGCCGAGGATATAGTGAGGCAAGGAGCATCGTTTTGCCTTCTGCAGCCCCCTCGGCTCAGCTCGATGACATCCATTCGTCGTTGTGCAGTTTTGCGAGTCTTCACCATAAGGAAACGCAACCAGTGAAATGCAGGCGCAGCAGTTGGAAATGAACCAAGTGCAAAATCAACATATTCTAAGGTTGTTAAATGTTCCTTAAACCCTGGAAGAATATAAATTAATCAGCATTGAAGGAAATGGTTGTGCCTCTGGGTTTTTTTCTCTTTTAGCGAGCATCAAGCTTTTTTTTGGCACCTCTTAAAGGATCTGTCCAACAAGGGTGATCATGATGATAGCTCGAGGTGTTTCTGGTTTCGAGGATGGGGGAATATATTTACTGCATTGCCGCATGGTCTTGAAACTTGAGAACCAACAGTGCCCCCTGGATAAACCTTCAGCCTCTCAGCCAAAGGTATTCTCCGTCAGATAGGAATTAATGAGGAGGTTTTGCAGTGAGGAGCGATGACACGTTGTTTTAGAAGATACATGTGATGCGTATCGTAATAAAGGACATACATCCTTTAACTCATCACACTTGTGTTGCATCCACATCTTGTTAACCGACACATCTCCTTTTACTTATTCTGTTAACAGAGTTGATTTGGCCTATAATTGGCCCAAATGGTGAACCTTGCAAATGTAGTATACCATTGGATTGTTACTGTAAACAATGCAGATGGTACAACTAGCTAGCTTAAGTGTGGCACTCTATCGGAACAATAGTTTTTGAGTCACATTGAAACAGAAGCAGACAAGTAGGGTTATGTACATTCAAAGTACACCGCCCCAAGCCAAATAAATAAATAAATAACATATCCTACAGAGCACGACAGTGCTGGGGTGCCTTTGGCATCCAGCGATGCCGCCATGCAGCACATAGTGACGGAATTGGGAGGGGGTACTAATTTCAGGTAAAAAGTACAATAATTAATTGATTAATTGCGTAATTTAAATAAATAATTGATAATCGTAAAATAATTAATTTCTTAATCGATTTGGCTTATAGCCTACCGAAGCCACCACGGCTTCATCTGAATCTGTAACTTTTTGAAAATTAATGAATCAAGTAATCCAAATAAATAAATAATTAATTGATTAATTGATTAATCAATAAATTAATCAAAAACTTCCTTTATAGCCACATCACTTGGTCACTGTCGTGTCCGAATATCAGCTTCGTAGCTCAAAAGGTGCCTGAGATATTGCCTAGATTAGAAAGAAAATAATAAAATACTTATTAAATCGATAATAATTAAGTAATTAATCAAAAAATAAAATAATAATGTTTTTGCCAAAGTATTTGTTCACTATTTTGCCCAAATTTCAGATTCCTAGCTCAAAGGATGGCTGAGATATCGCCCGTACAAACAAAGAAACAAACGAGAAAACAAACAAGAAAACAAATGGAATGAAAACTGAGTACGTACTCCCTTTCGGCACGTGTCATCGCCGGGGCCCCCTTTGGCACGGTGTACAACAATGCAAAGGTTGGCATTAAGCCCCGGAACTAGACAGACTTATTTTACTGCATAACATGATATTTAATGGTGGTGTACTTACCTTGGAGCAGTCTTGACTCTGAGCCTCATTTGGAAAGGACCTGATCTATAAACTGTCAGTCCGTTGTGCCGTACTTTTGGAGGGGTGTTAAGCCGGCTGTCCTGTCTCCCTGTGCTTGGCGGTTGCACATTACAGATCCCAGGGTACAATATTCGAAAATATTACACCATGTGTGCTCGGTCACAAAATATTGTCCCGTTGAAGCTGAAGGGAAAGGTGTATGCTGCATGTGTGAGAAGTGTTATGATTTATGGGAGCGAGACATGGGTAATGAACGTAGAGCAGCAACGAAGGTTGGAAAGGGTGGAAATGCGAATGGTTCGACGGATGTGCGGAGTATCGTTGAGAGAGAGGAAGACAAATGATGAATTGCGAAAGATGATGGGAATAGAGCCTGTGATTGATGCTGTGAAGAGAACAGGTTGAGATGGTTTGGTCATGTGTTGAGGAAGGATGAAAGTGACTGGTTGAGAAGAGTGATGGAAATGAATGTAGAAGGAAGTAGAGGACGGGGAAGACCGAGAAAGACTTTTTTTTTCTTTTTTCTTTTTTTTTGTATACAAGATCGAGGCTCGTGAAAGAGCGAACATTAATCACACAGAAAGACAAACAGACACATAAAACAAATAACATCGGGAGCGGTAGACAAGATGGGGAGAGAGGGGGAAGGACACAAACACAACATTTGAGAGCAGGGACCGAGAGACATGGAGACATCGAGAGATCTGTGGGAGGGAGAGGGCTTTGGGGGGGAGGCATGTGAAGGGGGTGAGGCATGTGAAGGGGGGGGGGGGGTGGGAGAGGTATAAACATATGGACACTGCCAGGATTTCCAGGAAATAAGTTGGAATTTCAAACAAGGTGGATCTGGGGTGAATTAGTGGGGGTAGAAAAGATCAAGGTTATGGATGGGGGAAGATAAGAGATGGTGGTGAACAGCTGTTTTAAAGACCTGGAGGGAGGAGAGGGATTGAAGGGAGTGTGGGAGTTTGTTCCACAGGCGGGAGAAAAGAGGAATGAAAGAGTGAAGGTGAGCAGAGAGCCGAGATTTCGGCAGTTTAACCATCAGAGGGTTGCTGGCAGATCTTGTGCGACCTGTAGGAATATTTGGGGGACAGAGCACAGAGAGAGCTGGGGGAGCAAGGCCGGAGAGGAGTCGGTAGAAGACAGAAAGACCACCTACCTGCCTGCGGTGAGTGAGTGAAAGGCCCTCAGAGATAGCTTCATCGCGGGAGATTCCAATGATTTTGAAAGCTTTGGATTCAACAGCGTGAAGCCGAGCCAGGTGTGAGGCAGGAGCACCAGCCCATAGGGGAGAACAGTATTCCATTGAGCTGCGGATGAAAGCCTTGTAAGTGGTGAGGAGCTCAGGTGTGCCGAGGAAGGACTTCGCACGACGGAGGATGCCCAGTCGGCGACTGGCTTTGGAGGCCAGCTTGGAAATGTGGTTTTCCCAAGAAAGATCATGGCAGATAGTGAGACCCAAAAGCTTGAGTGACAGAACTTCTTGGAGAGGATTGTTGAGAAAGTAGATGGGAGGGTTGTCCAGTCGATCTTTTCGGAGAGACATAGTAAGAGAGTGAGATTTGGCAGGATTGAAAGACATGTTCCACTTGTTTGACCAGTCTGTGATTTTGTTTCGACTTGGCTAAAGATGGTCGAAGAAGAAATGCGGGCAAGGGGGTTAACAAGGAGAGATGCAGAAAATAGGGCAAAATGGAGAAGATTCTCATGGAGCCCGCATCCCGCCTTTGCAGGGAAAATGGCCTTAAAATGCCTGTTGTTGTTGTTGTTGTTGTTGTTGTTGTTGTTGTTGTCTGCTCGATCAAATTCTTTGCCAAGTTAGAAATTCCTGTCCTTATATAATATGCGCACTGCGTTTGCAGCCTATCTGTGCCTCAGCAATAATGCGACCGGCAGAATGAATTGATAATTGAATTCAGGTAACAATATCGATGTTACTGGACATAGATGTATTAACATAAAGAATTAGAATGGCAATGTGTAATAGCAGATGGTGAGAAAGATCAAGCCCGATTTTTGCAAACATTTGATTGTCCCCTACCGATGAAGCTGGACCCAGATTGTTTTGATGGATGTTACCATATCTAGAAGATCTAGATTTCGTCTCCAGCAGAAAGATCATTATGGAGCTGTCAGTCGGAGCATACTGTAGGGAATTCACATTCTCAACACCTAAGTAGCCCATTCTTAACCTACCAGACGAGTCCCGTGAGCTTTGTTTGCATACTATAACTCATTATGAGGTCAATAAAAGCATCGATACCTAGACAGAGGATTATTAATGTTCATTGGGTGAAAAGCCAAACACAGAATATGGCTGTGGAAGATAACATCGCATATCAATGGGCTTGTGTGGCGTTTTATTTATTTATTTATTTATTTATTACATTGGCTTTACTTGTTTTGTTATTTTTCTTTTTTTTTTGCTTTTTTCTTTTTTTAAACTCTCAGACACTTCCTGGCTTGCCCCCTAGCTCCTCTCATTCGCTGTTGTTTCTATAAACATGCACAAGCCCTCACTATTAATGTACGTGTTTATCTTGCTGTTTGCCATCACCAAGCACATGTCTAGACAACGTCGAGACAAATTCTCTGTGTTATCCATCGCAAACAGGTGTGTGTACAGATTATAAGAAGGAAAAATCCATAGTGTATTAAAATAAAACAAGAAACACCCACACTGTGAGATTAATAAAAAATGTTATGTCATCACCAATTCGATCATCTGGAAAGACTGACAAGGTAGTTCAAAGGTAACACTTACCTGGTCTAGGTTTAAATCTCTGAACCAGCTAATCTTCAAACTGTGATCCTGTTACTTTGCAGGTAAGGTGTTACATCACTTTATATGTCGTATGGAAGCTGCCCGTCCTCCATCTACAAGAACTTGGTGGTAGATGTTTAAACAACATTGTCTTCCTTTTGTACACCGCTCCTTTCCTATTCCATCTCCAGGCACTGCATGACGTCATCACCGGGCACCAAAGGGAGCCCAGCAATGACGAATGGGGCCCGGCAATGAGGAAGGGGTCTGGAAATGACGAAGGGGCCGACAATGACGTGTGCCGAAAGGGAGTACTCAGTTTTCACTCAGTTTGGTTTCTTGTTGTACACCGCTCCTTTCCTATGCCATCTCCAGGCATTGCAAATCGTCATTGCTGGGCACCGAAGGGGGCTCGGCAGTGACGCACGCTGAAAGAGAGTACTCAGTTTTCACTCTGGTTTCTTTCTTTCTTGTTGTACACCGCTCCTTTCCTATGCCATCTCCAGGCATTGCAAATCGTCATTGCCGGGCACCGAAGGGGGCTCGGCAGTGACGCACGCTGAAAGAGAGTACTCAGTTTTCACTCTGGTTTCTTTCTTTCTTGTTTGTTGTACACCGCTCCTTTCCTATGCCATCTCCAGGCATTGCAAATCGTCATTGCCGGGCACCAAAGGGGGCTCGGCAGTGACGCACGCTGAAAGAGAGTACTCAGTTTTCCCTCTGGTTTCTTGTTTGTTTGTTTTCTTGTTTTCTTGTTTGTTTGTTTTCTTTCTTGGTTGTCCGGACGATATCTCAGCCATCCTTTGAGCTAGGAAGCTGAAATTTCGGCACAGTAGTGAGCAAGTCCTTTGTCAAATACGGTATTTTTTGTTTTTTGAATAATCAATTAATTGAGGAGTTATTTAATTATTAGCGTTTAATTAAGTACTTATTTAATTAATTAAATTTCATTTATCTTCTGACCATTATTAACTCAGGCACCTTTTGAGTTAGGAAGCTGATATTTGGACATGCCAATGACCAGGTGATTTGGCTGCAAAGGATATTTTTGATTTATTAATTAATCAATTAATCGATTAATTATTTAATTATTCGATTAATGACAAAAAAATTTTTTTTTTTTAAGTTACAGATTCTGATGAAATAGTGGTAGTTTATGTGTTCTCTGACCAAATTGATTAATAATTTAATTTTTTTATGATTATTATTTATTTATTTTCATTATTAATCATTTATTTATTTTCTTTCTCATTTGGCCAATATCTCAGGCACCTTTTGAGCTGGGAAGCTAATATTTGGACATGAGTGACCAAGTGATGTGGCTATCAAGGATATTTTTGATTTATTGATTAATCATTTCATCTATTAAGTATTTATTGATTAATCGATTAATTATTTATTGAGTAATCAATTAATTATTTAATTTTTTATAAATGACTTATTTAATTAAATTTCTAAAAGATACATCTTCGGATGAAGCACTACTGGTTTAGTTATGCGATTAGCCAATTGATTATGAAAATATTTTGTGATAATCTTTTATTGATTTTAATTATACAATTAATCAATCAATTAGTGTACACCTCTCCCTCCCAATGCAGCCTCAATGAGCTGCACTGCGGTATTGCCGGGCGCCGGAGGCGCCCCGGCAATGCCGCGCTGCAGCATATTTAATTATTTGGCATGGGGCGGTGTACTTTGAATGTATGTGTACTTGTTGTACACCGCTCCTTTCCTATGCCATCTCCAGGCATTGCAAATCGTCATTGCCGGGCACCAAAGGGGGCTCGGCAGTGACGCGCGCTGAAAGAGAGTACTCAGTTTTCACTCTGGTTTCTTGTTTGTTTGGTTGTCCGGGCGATATCTCAGCCATCCTTTGAGCTAGGAAGCTGAAATTTCGGCACAGTAGTGAGCAAGTCCTTTGTCAAAAACGGTATTTTTTGTTTTTTGAATAATCAATTAATTGAGGAGTTATTTAATTATTAGCGTTTAATTAAGTACTTATTTAATTAATTAAATTTCCTTTCTCTTCTGACCATTAACTCAGGCACCTTTTGAGTGAGGAAGCTGTTATTTGGACATGCCAATGACCAGGTGATTTGGCTGCAAAGGATATTTTTGATTTATTAATTAATCAATTAATCGATTAATTATTTAATTATTCGATTAATGACAAAAAATGTTTGTTTTTTTAAGTTACAGATTCTGATGAAATAGTGGTAGTTTATGTGTTCTCTGACCAAATTGATTAATAATTTAATTTTTTTATGATTATTATTTATTTATTTTCATTATTAATCATTTATTTATTTTCTTTCTCATTTGGCCAATATCTCAGGCACCTTTTGAGCTCCGAAGCTAATATTTGGACATGAGTGACCAAGTGATGTGGCTATCAAGGATATTTTTGATTTATTGATTAATCATTTCATCTATTAAGTATTTATTGATTAATCGATTAATTATTTATTGAGTAATCAATTAATTATTTATAAATGACTTATTTAATTAATTTCTAAAAGATACATCTTCGGATGAAGCACTAGTGGTTTAGTTATGCGATTAGCCAATTGATTATGAAAATATTTTGTGATAATCTTTTATTGATTTTAATTATACAATTAATCAATCAATTAGTGTACACCTCTCCCTCCCAATGCAGCCTCAATGAGCTGCACTGCGGTATTGCTGGGCGCCGGAGGCGCCCCGGCAATGCCGCGCTGCAGCATATTTAATTATTTGGCATGGGGCGGTGTACTTTGAATGTATGTGTACTTGTTTTCTTTCTTTCTTGTTTGTTTTCTTTCTTGTTTGTCCGGGCGATATCTCAGCCATCCTTTGAGCTAGGAAGCTGAAATTTCGGCACAATAGTGAGCAAGTCTTTTGTCAAAAACGGTATTTTTTTTTTTGATTAATCAATAAATTGAGGAGTTATTTAATTATTAGCGATTAATTAAGTACTTATTTAATTAATCAAATTTCCTTTCTCTTCTGACCATTAACTCAGGCACCTTTTGAGTTAGGAAGCTGATATTTGGACATGCCAATGACCAGGTGATTTGGCTGCAAAGGATATTTTTGATTTATTAATTAATCAATTAATCGATTAATTATTTAATTATTCGATTAATGACAAAAAAATTTTTTTTTTTAAGTTACAGATTCTGATGAAATAGTGGTAGTTTATGTGTTCTCTGACCAAATTGATTAATAATTTAATTTTTTTATGATTATTATTTATTTATTTTCATTATTAATCATTTATTTATTTTCTTTCTCATTTGGCCAATATCTCAGGCACCTTTTGAGCTGGGAAGCTAATATTTGGACATGAGTGACCAAGTGATGTGGCTATCAAGGATATTTTTGATTTATTGATTAATCATTTCATCTATTAATTATTTATTGATTAATCGATTAATTATTTATTGAGTAATCAATTAATTATTTAATTTTTTATAAATGACTTATTTAATTAAATTTCTAAAAGATACATCTTCGGATGAAGCACGAGTGGTTTAGTTATGTGATTAGCCAATTGATTATGAAAATATTTTATGATCATTTATATATTTTAATTTCACAATTAATCAATCAATTAGTGTACACCTCTCCCTCCCAATGCAGCCTCAATGAGCTGCACTGCGGTATTGCCAGGCGCCGGTGGCGCCCCGGCAATGCCGCGCTGCAGCATATTTAATTATTTGGCATGGGGCGGTGTACTTTGAATGTATGTGTACTTGTTTTCTTTCTTTCTTGTTTGTTTGTTTGTTACCTTTTGTCCGGACGATATCTCAGCCATCCTTTGAGCTAGGAAGCTGAAATTTCGGCACAATAGTGAGCAAGTCCTTTGTCAAAAACGATATTTTTTGTTTTTTGATTAATCAATAAATTGAGGAGTTATTTAATTATTAGCGATTAATTAAGTACTTATTTAATTAATCAAATTTCCTTTCTCTTCTGACCATTAACTCAGGCACCTTTTGAGTTAGGAAGCTGATATTTGGACATGCCAATGACCAGGTGATTTGCCTGCAAAGGATATTTTTGATTTATTAATTAATAAATTAATCGATTAATTATTTAATTATTCGATTAATGACCAAAACATTTTTTTTTTTAAAGTTACACATTCTGATGAAATGGTGGTGGTTTATGTGTTCTCTGACCAAATTGATTAATAATTTAATTTTTTTATGATTATTATTTATTTATTTTCATTATTAATCATTTATTTATTTTCTTTCTCATTTGGCCAATATCTCAGGCACCTTTTGAGCTGGGAAGCTAATATTTGGACATGAGTGACCAAGTGATGTGGCTATCAAGGATATTTTTGATTTATTGATTAATCATTTCATCTATTAATTATTTATTGATTAATCGATTAATTATTTATTGAGTAATCAATTAATTATTTAATTTTTTATAAATGACTTATTTAATTAAATTTCTAAAAGATACATCTTCGGATGAAGCACTAGTGGTTTAGTTATGCGATTAGCCAATTGATTATGAAAATATTTTGTGATAATCTTTTATTGATTTTAATTATACAATTAATCAATCAATTAGCGTACACCTCTCCCTCCCAATGCAGCCTCAATGAGCTGCACTGCGGCATATTTAATTATTTGGCATGGGGCGGTGTACTTTGAATGTATGTGTACTTGTTTTCTTTCTTGTTTGGTTATTGTTTGCTTTTTTTGTCTGGGCGATATCTCAGCCATCCTTTGAGCCAGGAAGCTGAAATTTGGCCATAATAGTGAGCAAGTGCTGTGGCAAATACGGGATTTTTTACTTTTTGATTAATCAATTAATCGATGAATTATTTAATTATTAGATTAATTAATGAAATAATTTTCAAAACATTACAGATTTGGATTAAATACATTGGTGGTTATTTAGATATGCTATTAGCCAATTGATTGATAAATTAATTATTTTACGATTATTTATTTATTTTATTTGCTGTACACCTCTCCCTCCCAATACTGCGTCTCTATGTGCTGCACAGCAGCGTCGCAGGGTGCCGAAGTCACGTCGGCAATGCCGCGCGCTGGAGGATATGTTATTTATTGATTTGGCATGGGAGCGGTGTACTTTGAATGTATCCGCACTTGTTTTCTTTATTTTTCTCTATCTCTCTATCTCTTGGATGTTCAAGGGCAAGTTCCATGTATGGAGAAGCTAATCCTGGTGCTTTGCAGGTAGGTTGAGGTTATTTTTTTTTTGTTCTAACGAAGGGATTTTTTGCTCGATTCCATCCATGGTTCTACCTCTTAGATATCTTTCCAGCCAATTTTTACTTCGGACTTAGCCAAAATCGCTTTCACAAACAGTAAGTCATTGTCTGACAAATTCCACATTAGTGCTGTTTTGGGGAAGGGTGGGGGGGGAGGGGGGGGATTATTTACTGCATTGCTGCGCTCCATAAAACAATGATGCATAAAACAATCCTCATCCAGCTGCTGCAAATGCATGAGCAAGCAATCTGAAATAGAGTTCAAACTTCATATTGGAATGAAGTCTTCGCAGGCCTTGAGAAGTGGCAAAAGACTGCCAGGAAGCAGATTTTACAGCACTTGTATTATTTTAGGTCATTTTTGGAAGATGATTGTAACTGCTGGAGTCTTTTCAAAGACCAAAATAACAAAAGATTAGCAGAGTGGAGTCAGAGAAATTAAAATCCGTCACTTTGGTGTTTAAGGTGACCTGCCGCATTTGGGAGATATCCAGTGCTCACAATAAGAGCGTTTGTCTTGGTTCATTGCGTAACTGGAACACAAGGCCTTCCGTGTGCTGATAAACAACAAGCAATTCTGGCCCAAATGAATATAAATCGCGACATTTACTTCGCGGATAGGTGGGATAAATGTGCTTTAGTGTGATTGGCTGGTTCCGCACCTAAATGGTGAACATTGGCATCACCAGAATTACGAAAGTGATTGTTTACTGCATGGCGTCGAGACAGCCAGTGACAAATTACCTCTGCATTTGTTTAGTTAAATACATTGCCATTTGAAAGGGGGAAATAGATGTATTGTACCATGCATTGCACTCAAGTCACTCTTGCCTCTTTCATCAAACAGCAGCACATGTTAAAGTAAGGTGATTCTGATAGTAATAGAATAATCGATACTACTAAAATCTACTTAAAAAGAACAATATCATGCAGAATTTGATTTTTATTTAACTAGAAATAACCGCTTCCTGCGAGGGTGGCCAGGTGGGCCGGGGTCATGTTTATGTGCACATGCATTGCGATGTGTTAAAATTAATATTATTATTATTATTATTCTTTAGCAGCCACAATTATTCCCACGTTATTGCAGGGTGGCCCGTGGGAACTTTGGCCCAAGTCATTCACGAGCTGGCTAGCCAGGCCTGACGTTCGATAAAAGTATGGGTAGGAATTAAGAATTTGCCCATGGTGCTGGCGATAGCTCGCCTACCCCTCATGAAGGATGTCACCGCAGGATCTTTAACATACACCAACTACGGCACACACAGCGATGAATCACTCTGCCTGTGAAGCACCAGGAGGACAGTTTATAACTCGGTCTGGATTCGAACCCTAGGCTAGACAGCTTAGAGGTGAGTATTGCGTACCTCTCCACCATCCTGCCAGCCCACACAGTGAAAAAATAAAGAAAGGAAGAAGATTGACAGTTTTGAAATCTGCAGTTGAAGATGAATGTTAAAAATTCCATGGACTGGAAGAAGAACAAATAAATCGGTCCTTGAAGAAATTAGAGCACCATGTAGATTAGATGTGCTGATGCGAAAACAGAAACTGTCATACTTTGGACACATCATGCGTGCAGAAACCGAAAGTTTGGAGAAGTCAACCATGCAGGGAGTTTTGAAGGGGAGGGTTGAAGGAGGAGTTTTGATGGGGAGGGGCGAGGGGGGAGTTTAGGAGGGGAGGAGCGAAGGGGGAGATTAGGAGGGGAGGGGGGGAATTTAAAGGGATGGGTGAGGGGGGAGTTTTGGAGGGGAGGAGTGAGGGGTGAGTTTAGAAAGAGGATGATTAATGAAAAACGAACGTTTATTACAAACAGGGTTTATTGTGATTTTCAAGTCAGCGATCCGTTTAAAAACGATCGAGGAGTGGTGGAATGAAGGTGACTTTAGAGAATGTAGAAAGGAATGACTGTAGGAGATTTAATTTTTTTTTGAAATGGAATGATTTGATAACAGCGTGTTGTAATATACCACTGAATAAAACACTGCAGGGGAAAGTTTAAACATATTTAAACAAAACCGTGAAAAACAATCTGGGAAAAGTCTCTGAAGTGAGGGCGTGGATCAGAGAAAGGTGAAAGGGTTAAATGAGATGGAGTAAACTAGAATTGGAAAGGTGAGTTTCGGCTGGAGATGGAAGGAAGAGGTTGAAGAAAAGGAGATAAAGGGGGCGGGGCGAGAAACAACAAGCACACGTGGGGGCTCGCAAGGATAGAAGGAAAAAAAAAACATTTGTATTTAAAACGTTAGACAAAGGGTAGATGTTCGGGGAAGTTAGGGCGGGGAAGAGAAGATCTAAGAAATAAGCAATACAGCGAAGGAAAGAACTGAAATTCACAAAACACCGATGGGGGGAGGGAAGCCTGGAGAGACCAGGCCGCGCACACGGTGCGAACAGAAAACGATTAATTATACACAAGTTTGCATGAATTGCAAACCAACACTAACTATAAACACACAGTAACACATACACAATAAAATAACGAGTGGAAATTTGACAAAGACACGAATGGGAAAATACTTTAACTTTGATGCCGTGCAGAGGTCGAAGTCGCTTCCTTGCTCGAGGGAACGGACCGGAATTTACAAAGAGAATTTACGCCCCTCTCCCAGTCCCCCACACACATGCATGTTGCCGCGACCACATAGCCTATGTTACTCCCCAGAAAAAGTTGTATTTGTATTTGTACACTGAGTAAAGTATATCAGCGTTGCTCAAGCGAAAATGAAACATTAACCTATTTGAAATGAGGGTAAATATAATAGAAAAGCAATTACATCCAAATCAGAGTCAATCTCAAATGTCAAATCATCATTTTACCTTTTTGTCGCATATATGCTGGTGAATGTGCCATTCATCACGTTTCTGTGTTAAGTATGATGACGTTCAGGAAGAAGAAGAAGCCCTACCACCAACTTCGACTGCTTCCGGAATTGTTTGATTATTTGTGTTCAGTTCAAATGTCTCGTAATTGTCTTGTATTTATCTATGAGAATGTGTACTTGTATTTAACTGTCATTAATCAAAAAGGCTCAGGCACTATAGGGCAATTTTTTTAAAATCCCCCCCCCCCCCCCCAAAACCTTTTTTAAAATGTTTTTTTTTGTTGCCTAAACACTCTCAAGCACTCACTGATGAACCTCTGAAAGTTTGATGAAGATCCGTTCAGCCATCTCTGAGAATATTGGTGACACAAAGACACACACAGACAGACAGACAAACAGCTCTCTTATATTATCGATAAAGAATCTATATACGGTCCACGTATAATTATCTAATGGCTTGGAAAATTGGACAGACAGTGGGATTGATGATTGATGCGTAAAGACTTAATTCATTTAAGCACCTTTATTAGCTGAAGATCATTGCTGTCTAGCTCGTGGCCTACCTAGAGGCCTATCAAGTTGAGACGGCTCAGATCTGTTAGTCTGTGGGGGTGAAATAAGCATAGAATGCATCAAGGACATCGGGTTTCCTCCATATTTCTTTCAGTTTAGTGTTAAACAACAGTAGCGACTGTTTAAAAAGGTAATCATACGTTGGACAGAATTGACTGAATAGTTTGTGGTTATAATGATTTTTACTTCCGGTAGGTGTGCCCCCACAGAATGCTATTTATACACCTTAACACCCCGTTCGTCCAAGGTGGAAAACTCCTCGGAAGGGGGGAAAATTAAGTCGCTACCCTTGGCAAGTTTGCATGAGATTGGATAAGTAACGACCGAATGTCAGACAGACACCAAATTGAAATTTTTAGCATGATGGGGCCTTCGCTTCGACATCTTAATCATCGAATCGCTCATTTTGCTCAATTAAATGCAAGGCTTTCCTTTGGTTAATGGCACGAAGTCCACAGAAAGAGCCATTGGATTACAAGCCCGGATCTTTTAATCTCGAGCCGTTTTATCCACTTGTGATCGATCCGTTTGCTGCAAATCACACATTCTAAATAACCAGCCAATGTTAAACTAATAATGTGCTTTGCACGATAAATTAATCATGCGATGTCTTGAACTTTTCCTCTTTTTTTTTTGAGTTAGTGTTAGGAATGGGGTTATGATATAATCCTGTAGGGAGAACAGGGTAATACGACCATATTCAGGATTTTCCGAATTCCAAACTACGAACTACGTGCAAGATCTGTTATATGATTCGCAAAGTCTTGTTGATCTATATGTACAGGCCAGACATGACAAATTTCCGTTTCTTGCCATCCACACTGATTGCTTTTCAAATTGAATATATTTCCAAGTATCCCAGTCGTCTCCCATATTGCCGTTGAAATTATTGCCAATAATTAACCAGTAATTATGTTGTATAATGGAAAGATGACAGTAAATATGGAGTGGCGCGGGGTGAGAGAATACCATTACGAAGAGAGACAAGTTCAAGACACTGAAGACACCGACAGAACCTGCAACTAAGCCGAACACCAGACGCTATTACCTGTGTTGAACGCACATGAAGCCTCCGGTAAGATGGCACAAGCAGGGACGAGGCATAGGCCTGGGCACTGTAATGAGGGGCCATTCGGGTCTGTGAAGGGGCTTATAAAGAAGGGTGTTAAGGTTCTCAAGGCTGGCAACGTAAATGCCTAGGCCGAGAACAGCTCCGCTCGCCACATACTAATCAGGATTCGGAGGAATAGCCGAGAATTTGTAGCTCCCCCAGCTAATTGATGGCCGTCCAATAGTACAATGTGCTTATCATCACCTTTTTCATTCACTTGTTTTCTCTTTTTCCGCACTTTGTTGGTGGAAACCGGGGCTTGATGAAATGTCCACACTGCGGGTGTTTGGTTTGTAATCTGCTCATTTGTAACAGAAATTTGCTGTTCTCACTTTGGTTTGGACCACCAGCCGCCCTCCCTCGTGCTTTTCCTTTCTTAAGCAATTCCTCCCACCCCAACCACTCACCTTCTTCCATCCCCCGAATGTCTGCACCATCTGCAAAACAAAGCTCACATTTAATGATATATCCTGGAAACTTTTAAAGTTCAAAACTCTCTCATTTAGTCCTTTTTTGCATCTCATATATTACTCGTGCATTGATGCTGTTGCAAATTCCATTCGATCTATACACCTGATACATGCTCGTGTGTTTTGCTCGTGAGAATAGTTTTAAGCATTTCACTTTGAAATTGAGCAGATTATTCTTTGAGGGGAGTCCTTATTATTATGTGTCAGAGTCTGAAATAACCAAGTTGGTCAAAATTTCATCTGGATTAAAAAAAAAAAAAAAAACACCTTTAGAGGCCATTTTTCCCCGCAAAGCGGGGGTTGGCCTTTTTCGGGAACCATGGTTGTTGTTGTTTTTCGGTCCCCTTTTTGAAGCAATGTTTTACGGCCGGATGCCCTTCCTGACGCCAACCCTTTTTGCCGCCTTTAACGACAAACAGGGAATTACCAGTGAACTGGTACTCAATTAGCCGACCTCGGAAGGATGACAGGCTGAGTCAACCCCCCTGGCGTTAATTCAGCGATCTACTGGGATTACGAACCCAGGATCCTAGGAATCCTAAGCCAGCACCCTAGCCGCTACACCAACATCTGGATAATTATAAGTAATTGTTCATCCACCTGAAACATGTCTTATAGTGCAAGAAAGACTCATATTTCCTATTTTTCTCTCCATAAGGAGCAGCAAACATATCCCTCAAATTATTTATATGGTCAACGTCTGGGAGAGAGCACAATCTCTGGAGTTTCTTGACCTCACTCTCAGCTATAACCTGTCTCGAACAGATCATATCTCTAAACCAGCCCCCACCCCCTTCCCACGCCTCCTCCCCCCCAAGACGTCTCCCTCCCACAGATCTCCCGATGTCCCTGCTCTCAAATGTTGTACTTGTGTGCTTCCCCCTCTCTCCCCATCTTGTCTCCCGCTCCCTTTATTTCGTCGTATGTGTCCGTTTGTTTTTTTGTCATTAATGTTAGCTCTTACACGAGCCTCGATCTTGTATACAAATAAATAAATAAATAAAAAAGCCAGCCAATGACTGCGTATTCTCCTCAGGGCCTTCCTCTTGCCGCCCTCAGATTATAACAGTGTACAAAGCCTTCAATCAAAATGTAATGGAATAGAGGTTCCCACTATGGACTGGTGTTTCTACTTCCAATTCTTCCCTCCCACATCCCAAACCCACCTCTTAAGGTGTTGGAATCTAAGGCCCTCTGTGTCATTGAAATCTCGTACGAGGAAGCTGATTCTCAGGGTCATCTTCTTGCACTCACCTCTCTGCCTGAGCCGACTTGTTCTTCCAGAAACCATTTCCTTGTTATCCCCTCCATGTGTAAATTCAATGGTAACTTCGATTCTCTTTTTTCCACCATTTTCTTGGCTGCATTACTCTTTTGCTGAGTCCGTTTTCTCAAGCTCTTTCCGACAAGATTTAAAGTCCGCTGTCCACTGTAACGTCATGGTCTCCCCCCTTTTCTAATACTGTGAGCTTTATTACACCTGCTGAGAACCTATTCTCACCCTTTTCCTGCAATTCCTCTTCTTATGCTACGGTACATCAGTTTGTTGTCGTCCCACTGCTTTTCCCTTTCCTCATTTTGTCCACTAATTAATTCCCCCCTGTTGTTCTGCTTTCCTATGAGCCCTTTATTTATTTAAAAAATACCAAAAATAATTTCCTTCAACAATTCGACCTCGAATGTCCTTTCGTTTCTCACCCATTTTCATCTTGTTTTGTGGATATAATTTTTATTTGATTTTCGTATGCCTGTTATTGACTGTACGTACAATGTACATTATGCAAAACCAAAACTCCTTTTACAATCCCCGGTTCTGTAAATCCGCTTCACGACTTGACGTTTTCCTCCTACCAATCTCATTTCCTCATGCATTGCATGGTGCACACTAGACTAGGTACCTGAGCTACGGTACATCAGTTTGTTGTCGTCCCACTGCTTTTCCCTTTCCTCATTTTGTCCACTAATCAACCTGAGACCTTTGATGGGTGTTGCAGCCACAGTGGCTATTTGTTTTACCTGAACTTAGCTTCTTTGATTATTAAATAACTGAGCCTGTAGCCAGTCCTTGGTGGTGTTAGGAAACGTTTTTATTTGTTAAGGGGGTTGTTGGCAGAGCTGCGTTTTTATAGGCAGATTTTAGTACCCATTCTAAGTTGCCCTTAGCCATTTATGACTCGCCCACAAACTGTGAACTGGCACAGTTCGTAGATCAAACATGGCAGGGCCAGGCATATTATCTCCACCATGAAGGTCATGCATGAGTCTGCTAGATTTCTCATTGGACAAGTTTAGGTTCCAGAAGCTCAGAATCCAAATTTGTAATGATGTGGCGAATTGACGAATTTCAATCCACTGCTTCCAGGGTGTCAGTTCAATACTTTAGTTCTCCAGGATTGAAAAAGGGAGTATGAGATGGTGCATTTCGTCATATATTTGATGGAAGTATTTCTCATGAAGCTGCAATGCTCAAGACATGTTGTACACTTGGTGAACATGTCTTAAATGATTTGTTGTTTTTTTTGCTATTTGCAGATGTTGTTCACAAGAAATAGAGGAGCAGCAAACCAATAAATAGTTCTAAGCACTATTGTATTGACATTGAACCAAACAGGAAATGTTTGTGTACACACACACATATATATATATATATATATAGCATATTTCAGGACAAAAATAAACAAGTACAACAAGTACAAACTAATGTTTTTTGCTTCTTTTTTTGTATACAAAGTCGAGGCTCGTGTAAGAGCATCACATAAAACACAAAGACATAAACCGAAAGCACATAAAACATATAATAAAGGGAGTGGGAGACAAGAGAGGGGGAGAGAGGGAAGCACAACAACAGTAGGCAACAGGGAGATCGGTAGATCTGTGGAACGGAGAGGGCTGGGGAGTGGGGGAAGAGGAAAGGGTATAAACAAATGGACACTACTAGGAGTTTCAGGAAAGAAAATGGAATTTGAAGGACGTGGATTTGGGGTGTATTAACGGGTTTAGAAAATATCAAGGTTTTGATGGGGGAAGATAAGAGATGATGGTGGGCAGCTGTTTTGAAGACCTGGAGGGACGAGTGGGATTGAAGAGCGAGGGAGTTTGTTCCAGAGGTGGAAAAAGAGGAATTAAAGAGTGAAGGTGAGCAGAGACTCTTGATTTTGGCAGTTTCACCAGAAGAGGGTTGCTGGCAGATCTTGTGCGTCCTGCAGGAATATTAGGGGGACAGAGCACCGACAGAGCAGGTGGAGCTAGGCCGGAGAGGAGTCGGTAGAAGACAGAAATACCACCAACCTGCCTGCGGTGAGAGAGCGCAAGTCCTCAGAATCAGCTTCATCGTGGGAGATTCTAATGCATCTAAAAGCCTTGGTTTCTATAGCGTGAAGTCGAGCTAGGTGTGGAGCACAAGCCTAGAGGGGAGAGCAGTATTCCATTGAGCTGAGGATGAAAGCTTTGGAAGTGGTGAGGAGCCCAGAAGTACCAAGAAAGGAGTTCGCACGATGGAGGATGCCCAGTCGGCGACTGACTTTGGAGGCCAACTTTGAAATGTGGCTTGCCCAAGAAAGATCATGGCTCAGAGTAAGACACAGGAGTTTGATTGACTGAACCTCTTTGAGAGGGTTGTTGAGAAAGTAATTGGGAGGAAGTTTGTCGTACAGTCCTTTCAGAGAGAGAGCACTGCCTTGGGACATTCCAGCCTTGACAAGATAAAAGGATTATGTTGAGCGCCACACGTTGGCTATGAGAGTGGAAGAAATCAGTACCTCAAGCAAGGGTGGAGTTTGTCTTGGATGCCATAGGCAGAAAGTTTGGATGCAAGGTGGGATGCCTGACTGTATCGAAAGCTGGAGATACGTCTGGAGAGATGTCTGATCTCATTTCTGACACTGAGGGCCTCCAACCATTGTTGGAAGAGTAGAAGCAGCATGTCCACGGTAGATCGACTTGGTCTGAATACGATTTGATGATCTGAGAAGAGGTCGTTGGAGAAAAGGCTGCGAGGATGAATTCCATGACCTTGCTGATGTAATCAGGTTCACTATGTTTTTTCGTTCAAAATTTTTGGAGATTAGCAAAACTATACATTTTTGGAATATTCAGAGCATGAGGAATCCAAAAATTAATGTTGGCATTTGCGGAGACACCTTTGCGAAAATGACACTCAGGACAGTGATGAAGATCTGTAAAAGCATATTCCTGAACGGTATAGACCTAGTAGATCCTGTGTATAGGACTTATAGTTCAATCTGATACTAACAAGGCTGCTTTCTTGCTTTATAAACCCATACCTATAACTTCAAAGGACTTGCAATATCATGTATTATGTAATACAGTTATATCACAAATACAAAGACAATGGTTTTCAATCACCTTTGTTTGTTGCTTTTCTATAATCCTGAGCACTATTTTGAGGCCTTTATTGGATTCCTTGACCCAAAAACATAGGATCAGCATATTTAATTAAGTTTCTAGGTTGACTAGAAGCCAAGATAGCGCAAAATATGTATTTTGTGGCGGCCATTTTGAAAATCCAAAATGGCGGCCATGCAGGTGCCTGTGCAAATGCCAACATTGATTTTCGGATTCTCCATGCTCTGTTGATTCCAAAAATGTGCAGGTTTGATAATCTCCCAAAAATCTTGAACGAAATTATCTATCTATAATTCCAGTAATCTCTGTACGTTTGTACGTTTGTACGTCTGTACGTCTGTTTGTCTGTGACCGCTGTTTCTCGACAACCACGGGTCCGATATACTTTTAACTTGCCAGGTATATTGCTGGGGACCCGAGGATGTGCCTTTTCAAGGTTTCATATTAATCGGACAATTACTTACCGAGCTATGTCCAAAAAACGATTCAACCAATCAGAGAGCAGCGAACGATCGCGTGTGCCGAACGTGGCGGACACACTCTGCCTCGGATGGCACATTTGAGAGCGTATTCATTTATTTCACGTTTGCAAACTATGTTGGCGTTAAACTATGTTTTAAAACTAATAAAAACGAATTTGCGATTCATTCGCTTTCCTGCGCGTTTGTGCACGCGATGGCGATTTCTTTACCAAACTCCGGAAGCCGTTCGCTTTGGACCAAACCATTGCATGTAAATAGAGGGGGGGGATTGTCACCGGACTCGCAAGCCGTTCGCTTTGGACCAAACCATTTCATGTAAATAGAGGGGGGGGGGGGTATAATTTTAGATATAGATATAGTACGGGCAATGCCCTAGTATTTGTTAACATAGTGAACCTGACTAATGATTGGAAATAGGCTTATAGGTCTGTAGTTAAGGGGATCGGTTTTTGCACCTTTTTATGTAATGCTGTGAAGTCGCCTGACTTCCATGCAGTTAATTATAATCTAGAGCAAATTATCTATCTATAATTCCAGTAATCTCTGTGTGTATGTTTGTATGTTTGTATGTTTGTATGTATGTTTGTCTGTGACCGCTGTTTCTCGACAACCACGGGTCCGATATACTTGAAACTTGCCAGGTATATTGCTGGGGACCCGAGGATGTGCCTTTTCAAGGTTTCATATTAATCGGAGAAGTAGTTACGGAGCTATGTCCAAAAAACGATTCAACCAATCAGAGAGCAGCGAGCTATCACGTGTGCCGAACGTGGCGAACAGACTCTGCCTCGGACGGCACATTTGAGAGCGTATTCATTTATTTCACGTTGGCAAACTATGTTGCCGCTATGTTGGCGTTAAACGATGTTTTAAAACTAATTAAAACTAATTTGCGATTCTTTCGCTTTCCTGCGCGTTTGTGCATGCTATGGCGATTTCTTTACCAAACTCCGCAAGCCGTTCGCTTTGGACCAAACCATTTCATGTAAATAGAGGGGGGGGATTGTCACCGTACTCGCAAGCCGTTCGCTTTGGACCAAACCATTTCATGTAAATAGAGGGGGGGGGATATAATTTTAGATATAGATATAGTACGGGCATGCCCTAGTATGGTGAAAAGGGCAGAGAGAGGAAGTGCAAGAGCAACAGAACAGGCGTTTCGGACACGTGAACTGATGCCATTCGGTTGAGCTGCAGAATCAGTCGAGGGTTGACAGAAATTTCTCCACCTACTCAGGTGCAAAAAAACAGGAGCAGGTGGGTGTGACTGCTAAGGGTGCAACAGAGAGTGAGGGGTTGGAGACGCAAAATTTGGAAGCAAACAGAATTGAGCCATGTTACTTTTGGGTACAGTCATGTTACTGTCCGCAAAAGCCCCAGTGCGAGCGGGTACCGTGCTTACCAGTGATTTAACATGCTACGGTATAGTATGCTGGCATCATGCATCCGATGTGGAAGGGAGAGATCAGTGATTGGCAAAGAATGACGAGATGAGTAATTGGTAAAGAAGATGAGACGAGGACAAAAAGATGTATATGGGGACAGAACGCACTGCTGCACACTTCACACTTGTTGATTCTGCCTCCCACTTCCTCACTGAAACCTGAGCCGTCCGCGCTCTCCTCCCCTCCTGCTCCTCATACAACCACAGCTCCGGCATTTCTCTGTGGACCGGTGATGTCACTTGTGTCACATATTCGATGCTTCTCCTAGTAGGATGCCTGGGCACTGCAGATGATGCAGAGGGTCCAGCGACACAACTAGCGGACGTGGGCACATGAAGGTGAAGATGTACATGGGTGGCAGGAAAAGAAATAAGGAAGAGAGTGAAAGGACATAGACAGATGGCTTGTAGAAAAGAATGTAGAATGAGAAAAAATGACACATATGGGATTTCTAACGACACAATCGCACCACAAACTTGTCAAGGAGACAGATCAGAGAGGCCAACAAAAGCCAATGGCAACTTTTAAAGAGCTGCAGGCCTTTATGGCAAAGACTGGTCACTGTGTGCATGTGACAACAATATCCAAAGCACTCCACAAGTCTGGCCTGCATGGTAGGGTGGCAAGAAGGAAGCCATTACTCAAAAAAGCCCACTTCAAGTCCCTTTTTGGATATGCAACAAAACACCCCAGAGATTCTGTAGCCATGTGGCAAAACGTTTTGTGATCTGACGAAACCAAGATGGAACTTTTTGGCCTAAATACAAAACGTTGTTTGGCGCAAACCCAACACATCACATCGCCCAAAGAACACCATCCCTATTGTGAAGCATGGTGGTGGTGGCAGCATCATGTTATGGGGATGCTTCTCATCAGCAGGGACTGGGGCATTTGTCAGGATAGAAGGGAAAATGGATGGAGCAAAATACAGAAAAATCCTAGAGTAAAACCTGCTACCCTTTACAAGAAAGCTGAAATTGGGATGGAAGTTCACCTTTCAGCATGACAACGACCTTTAGCACACAGCCAAAGCTACACTGGAGTGACTAAGGAACAAAAAGATAAATGTCCTTGAGTGGCCCAGTCAGAGGCCCAACCTAAATCAAATCGAAAATCTGTGGCATCACTTGAAGATTGCTGTCCATCAATGCTCCCCACGCATTTTGACTGAGCCTGAACAGATTTGTACAGAAGAATGGGGAGATATTGCCCAATCAAGGTGTGCGCAAAGTGGCTAGAGACCTATCCCAACAGACCCATAGCTGTAATTGCTGTCAATGGTGCTTCAACCAAGTAGTAACTCAAGTACTAGTATTATTAACCAAGTATTTTAAATTAAATTTCTAAAATTTGTAGAATTTGTTTTTCACTTATAAGTTGTGGATTACGATGTGTAAATAATGTGGAAAAATTCTGTTTTAATGCATTTTAATTCCAGGCTATAAGGCAGCAAAAGGTGAAAATTCTGAAAGGGGGTGTAGACTTTCTCTAGGCACTGTATTTACATATATATATATATATATATATATATATATATATATATATATATATATATATATATATATATATAAATACACACAGATGCACATTGCTAAGCAGTTTATATCTAAATTAATATTCTCAAAATGGTGTGTTTCATGAAACAGCAGCATAAAGCTTTCTTTTTAAGCTATCGGATTTATCAAATCTTATACACTCACTGATGTATTCGGTTGACCGATTATGATGTGAACATGAGCCAAACACGGAGAGAATTACATAGTCTCTGAAATGTCATTTTGTGTAAGAGTTTGTGCCGTGGTTCAGGCTTCCATCATTGCTTTCCTTCAGCCATAATACTCATGCATTGCTACACGATAGAAATTCGACCTCTGTGATCCACACATAAGAATCTGCCAAAATGCTTTTATCTCATGTCCTTAACACTGAGATCCAGATCTGTTCTCCCGCCGGTTTCTTCACGGGGACGGAGAGGCAACGATCTGTCAGAATGCCATGGACTGTGTAATTTAAACTTGCTTGATGAGCTGTTTTGAGGAATTGACGCCTGCTGTCGCTGCGTGCTCTTACTCCGCACTTTAGATGATTTGTGCAGCCGGTTCACTTATTCCATGGGCGTTTGCGGAGGAGGAGGATGAGGCTTTTACTGGAAATATCATTCAGTGCTGGAATTGTGGGCTCAATCAGCAAAGCTCCTTGTGGCATTACCATGGTTTAGACTCAATGCAATTGCTGCTGAAAGTGCCAGTCTTAAAGCAATTTGGGCTGAACAAAGTAGGCTCGATGAAGAAGAAGTTGTTTCTGAAACACAAACAGCAAGATTTATTCATGCAAACACACAATATATCAAATGTACATGCTAAACATATATGATATTGACATCATTGGAAGCATGAAATATTTGTGAAGGCAAAACTAAACTAGAGCTTCCAGGGAAGCGGACCTCAACTGAACTGACTGGACAACTTTAAAGTAGGTCAGTTGTCTGTACTAGATTTTTGACTTAGGATAGCAACCTACCTTGTGGGGTAAGAGTCTCACACACCAAGTTTGATCAAAATCCATAAATATTTGTGGACGTTAAAGTCTTAATGTTGTTTCGGAGCTGAAAACAATATGGCGGCCTATGGCGGCCATTTTGCGACGGATCGGGTTGGAATGCAATACAAACCTACCTTGTGTGGTAAGGGTTAAACATTCTAAGTTTGATGAAAACCTGTTAATATTTGTGGACGCTAGAGTGTTAACGTCGTTTTCATGACCAAAAACAAAATGGTCGCATCGGTTCGCCATTTTTCAACGGATCGGGCTGAAATGTAATACGAACCGGGTCCTTGGGGTAAGGATGCTGCATGTTACGTTTGATCAGAATCGGTTGATATTTGTGGACGCTGGAGTGTTAACGTCGAAAAGTTAACACGACGACGACGACAGACGACGGACTCCGGAGGGTTCAGTATGTGATGAAATCAACTGGACGGTAGTCCAGTTGAGTTAACAAGTGAAGTTAAATATTGTCACATCAGGGGGTCCCACTAACGCAGACCCTCAGCACCGGAGGTCCAAGATCTCCACAAATTGCCGAACGATCCTGCAAGCAACTTTATGCGGATAGCACTTGCCTATCTTTCCACACTCGAATAGCGGGAATACCTATTACAATGTAATATTCCCCAAGGACCAATCAAACACTTTCCGAGACTGGCAGTAGTTGGTCCAAGCGGGTGCGAAGGCAACAAGGTGGGAACATGTTCCTTATGATTAAAATTGTTTATTTCAAAAATATGGGAAGCAAGGCAAGACACTAATGTACATCATAAAGTAGCCGGATTTCTCCTTCTGTCCATCCATTCCTCTGTCCGTCATGCACTTTTCACTGGAATGCCATTACGGTGTTATGTCTCGGACATTCTTACAGCGTTATGTCTGGGACATCATTATGTCGTTATGTTTTGGACATCCTTACAGTGATATGTCTGGGACATCCTCACTGCGTTATGTCTGGGACATCATTATAGCGTTATGTCTGGGACATCATTATGTCGTTATGTTTGGGACATCCTTACAGTGTTATGTCTGGGACATCCTCACTGCGTTATGTCTGGGACATCATCACTGTGTTATGTCTGAGACATCATTATAGCGTTTTGTCGGGGACATCATTACGGGGTTATGTCTGGGACATCCTTACAGTGTTATGCCTGGGATATCCTTACAGTCTTATGTCTGGGACATCATTATGGCGTTATGCTTGGGACATCCTTACAGCGTTATGTCTGGGACATCCTCACTGCGTTATGTCTGGGACATCATTATGTCGTTATGTTTGGGACATCCTTACAGTGATATGTCTGGGACATCCTCACTGCGTTATGTCAGGGACATCATTACGGAGTTATGTCTGAGACATCCTTACAGTGTTATGTCTGGGACATCCTCACTGCGTTATGTCTGGGACATCATTACGGTGTTATGTCTGAGACATCATTAAAGCGTTATGTCTGGGACAGTGGGACATCCTTACAGTGTTATGCCTGGGATATCCTTACAGTGTAATGTCTGGGACATCATTATGGCGTTATGCTTGGGACATCCTTACAGCGTTATGTCTGGGACATCCTTACAGTGTTATGCCTGGGACATCATCACAGTGTTATGTCTGGAACATCATTACGGTGTTATGTCTGGGACATCATTATGGCGTTATGCTTGGGACATCCTTACAGCGTTATGTCTGGGACATAATGATAGCGTTTTGTCTGGGACAACATTACGGTGTTATGTCTGGGGCATCATTATGGCATTATGTCTGGGAAATCATTATGGCGTTATGTCAGGGACATCATTACGGAGTTATGTCTGACATCATTATAGCGTTATGTCTGGGACATCATTATGTCGTTATGTTTGGGACATCCTTACAGTGTTATGTCTGGGACATTCTCACTGCGTTATGTCTAGGGACATCATTACGCTGTTATGTCTGAGACATCATTATAGCGTTTTGTCTGGGACATCATTACGGGGTTATGTCTGGGACATCCTTACAGTGTTATGCCTGGGATATCCTTACAGTCTTATGTCTGGGACATCATTACAGTGTTATGTCTGGGACATCATTATGGCGTTATGCTTGGGACATCCTTCCAGCGTTATGTCTGGGACATCATGATAGCGTTTTGTCTGGGACATTCTAACAGCATTATGTCTGGGATATCATTATGGCGTTATGCTTGGGACATCATTATAGCGTTTTGTCTGGGACATCATTGCGGGGTTATGCTTGGGACATCCTTACAGCGTTATGATTGGGACATCATTATAGCATTTTGCCTGGTAAATCATAACAGCATTATGTCTGGGATATCATTACTGTGTTATGTCTTGGACATCATTATGGCGTTATGTCTGGGACATCATTATGGCGTTATGTCTGGGACATCATTATGGCGTTTTGTCTGGGACATCATTATGGCGTTGTGTCTTGGACATCATTATGGCGTTATGTCTGGGACATCATTATGGCGTTATGTCTGGGACATCATTATGGCGTTATGCCTGGGAAGTCATTAATGGCATTATGTCTGGGATATCATTATGGCGTTTTGTCTTGGACATCATTATGGCGTTATGTCTGGGACATCATTATGGCGTTATGTCTGGGACATCATTATGGCGTTATGCCTGGGAAGTCATTAATGGCATTATGTCTGGCGCTCAGCTAGATCTCTATGGACTCTACGTCCAGCTCTCAACCCGTCCCATCACTTTGCTGACGGAATCTGCACAACATAACCCATATTGCCATATAGGGGACTTTATCTGACTATCTGGCTTCCTTACGTGACAGTCTGAATGGCAGACGTTCGGCGTCGCGATGATGGATTTGGTAAGATGGCGATGTAGTAAGGCGGCGTTACGTCTAGTATGTCATTACGTTGTTAAAGTCTAGTGCTAGGCTAGGCCTTTACAGTGGTATTATTATTTGTGAGTCATTTAAAAGCGGATAATTATTTTAGAAACCACTTCTGATAACTGCTAATAAGCCATAACTAATTACCCTACATTTATTCATTGTTGCATGACAATTATTGTCATGACGACATTCCCTCCGTTATGACTGCAAAGTTAATCAAGATTACTGGCAGGACTGTAGACAACAGTCAAGTAGGCTACTTAAAATCTACTTTATTTTTAAATTATATTATTTATTTTGAAGTAAGAAATATATAATTTTATCTGATCACTAGCAGGAGTACCCGGCGTTGCCGGGGAGGGTGGGGAGGAGGAAGCAGGAGGGGGAGGGGTGGGGAAGGGTGTGGGGGGAGTGGAAGGGGGAGGTGAGGGGTGAGGGAGGGGAAAGATATAACAACAACAACAACATGCATTTTAAAGGCCATTTTCCCTGCTAGAGCAGGGGTTAGCCTTGCGGTCCCCATGACAATCTTCTCAATTTTGCCCTATTTTCTGCATCTCTCCTTGTTAACCCCCTTGCCCGCATTTCTTCTTCCACCATCTTTAGCCAAGTCTTTCTCGGTGTTCCCCGTCCTCTGCTTCTACATTCATTTCCACAACTCTTCTCAACCAGTCACTTTCATCCTTCCTCAACACATGACCAAACCATCTCAACCTGTTCCTCTTCACAGCATCAATCACAGGCTCTATTCCCATCATCTTTCGCAATTCATCATTTGTCTTCCTCTCTCTCAACGATACTCCACACATCCGTCGAACCATTCGCATTTCCACCCTTTCCAACCTTTGTTGCTGCTCTACGTTCATTACCCATGTCTTGCTCCCATAAATCATAACACTTCTCACACATGCAGCATACACCTTTCCCTTCAGCTTCAACGACACTCCCCTCATCATCAGCATGCCACTCAGTTCCCGAAACTTCTTCCATGCACATCTCACTCGAGCAACCGTTGCCGAGTCTGATCCACCTTCTCCATTCAGCATGTCTCCGAGGTAGCAAAATGTTTTCACACCTTCCAGCTTCACGCCGTCTCCAAGATCCAACTCAACATTTCCTCCATCTGCAGCTCCCTCTGTGCACACCTTACATTTGAATGTAGCTGCCACACTGATTAATGACCCTCTCAGACCACTACATTTTTGATGAACCCACTCAGCGCACATTGTACATTGAATGGAGTTCACTCCGACACCCTTCCTACACACAGCACAGGGCCACTTCCCAGTTCTTTCCACCTCACCACATGCTTTACCACTTGCCATCACCTTCGTCTTTCCGATATTCACCTTCAGACCTTTTGTCTCCATACATTCCTTCCACGTGTTCATCTTTTCCTTCAGTCCATCCATACTTTCCGCAATCAACACCAGATCATCTGCATACAACAACTCCCACGGTAAACCCTCCTTTACGTTCTGAGCCAGCACCTCCATCACAGCTACAAATAGTAGTGGACTTAGTACCGACCCCTGATGCACTCCCACCTTCACCTCAAACTCACCACTGTTCCCGTCCTTCGTCCTTACAGCTGTGCGTGCTCTTTTGTACATTGCCATCACTACTCTGATCAACCATTCCTCCACTCCTAACTTCCTCAATGCCCATGTCAATACTTTGCGTGGTACCCTATCGAATGCTTTCTCCAGATCAACAAACCCAAGAAACAACTGCTTCCTCTTCTCCATGTACTTCTCCTGCAACTGCCTCACAATGAAAAGCGCGTCTGTCGTTCCTCTTCCTGGCATGAATCCAAACTGCATTCGTCAATCTTCACTTTCTTCCTTATCCTCCTCTCCAACACCCTTTCCAATACCTTCATTCCATGCTCCAATAACTTTATCGCTCGGTACGAGCCATACTCCAGAGGGTCACCTTTCCCCTTGTATAGAGGGACGAGGGTACTCAGTTCCCAAATCCACTGGAATGCGGCCTTCTTTCACCACCAGATTACAGATCTCTGTCATTCTCTTCACACCCCAACTTCCTGCTGCCTTCAACATATCTCCCACAACTCCTGTCAGCCCTCCCGCTTTTCTACCCTTCATTGCTTTTATCGCTTCCTCAACTTCCTTCTCAGTTATCTTCTCTGCCGGTCCTAAAACTGGGTTACTCTCTATGTTGCCATCCCATTCATTCTCTGTATTCAACAGCATTTCCATATATCTCTTCCATTTTCCTTTAATTCCATCTGGGTCCACAACGATTTGTCCCACTTCATCCTTCAAGCAACTCACCCCCATCACATCACACCTCTCTTTCACTATCTGCTTTGCAATCCTGAATATTGCTTTCTGACCCTCTTCCGAATCCAAGCGTTCTCCGAACATTTTCCTACATGCCTCCTGCGCCTTTGCTACCTCTTTCTTTGCAGCCTTCCAATTTGAGCACAGCAAACCAGCAAGCAAAGCATGATACTGATGCAGCCCTACATTAGCATGTGTGTAGTACTATGTCTCTATCTCACCAGTAAACTGTACGTTGCATATATAAGTTACGTTGTTAAACTACCGTCAGCGAAGCGACACATTCAATGTTGGTAATAAATAAATGGACAGACCTGGCGCTCAAAAGACAAACGAAAAAGGGAACATACATACTTGTGATAGCAATGAAACTAAATAACCTAACCCCAGCTATGATGCCAATCACACACACTTGAACAACGAAGGGAAACAGGCAAGGGCTTGTGGCTGTAACCGCCCTCCAGTGTGGTCTCCAGTTCCCTTGTCGACCGCAAACCAGTCAACGCCGAGAAGAGCATGTTCAGTCAACACTGAGAAGAGCTCGTTCAATCCACCATGCAGCTTGCTGGACAACTACCCATTGCACCATGAAGCAGCGAGCGAGGAGGAAAGGATATGTGCATCACCGGCTTTTATCTTCCTGAGGGCCGACCCTTCAGAGCACGCCTGGCCTTCCAATTGGTGGGCTTCCGCCCTGGACAGTACTCTCACAATAGCAAACCACCTACTTTCGGAGCTTCACCATGGCACATGAGACCGGATGTGAAGTGGAGACCGGATGGAGCCATGTGAAGTCTTCTTTATGGTCCCATGGGCCATCATTGTAGTTGTGTGCACAGTGCTATATTTGCCCATATCCACTCACCTCTCATCCAAGCCTGGCGTTGCATTTATACAGAAGGTTTTACACAAGACATCCTTACCCTATACTGCTTCTATGATGGATGGGCACTGTCTTACGGAGTGCATATAATTCTGTCTGTGCAACTTATCCCTGATGTGTCCCTAATACAGGTATAAATCTAACTTACTCTAGCACTCGGGTCCATACTATTCTTATCACATGCTAGCTTTGGATCTCCCAACCTCGTCCTCCACTCCTTTCCAACTAACAATACAGAGAAAAAGTTCGAAGAATTGCTCATTTGAAAGCACAAGCATCAAAATAAAAAAAGGTCTCTGAGTAGATAATTTGCAAATGTAAAATTAGCGATCTACATTTTCCAAAACAAACAAAAAATCAAAACAGCAAAGTAATATGAAATATAATTTAAACATGACTATTTTTGTTCATGCTTTTGCTTTTTCTGCTTTTGGCAAACAGAAAACAGAATACAGTAAAGATATATTCAAAGTACACTGCCCCCATGCCAAATAAATAAATATCCTCCAGCGCGGCATTGCCGGGGCGCCTTCAGCGCCCGGCAATACCGCCGTGCAGCTCGTAGAGACTGTATTGGGTGGGAGAGGTGTACAATAATTCATTGATTAATTGCATAATTAAAATCAATAAATAATGCTCATAAAATATTTTCTTAATCAATTGGATAATAGTGCTTCATTGGGCCTAAACCACCAGTGCTTCATCCGAAGCTGTAACTTTTTGAAAATTAATTAAATAAGTCATTAATCGAAAAAAATAATTAATTAATTGATTAATCAATAAATAATTAATCGATTAATTGATTAATCAATAAGTCAAATATATCCTTTATAGCCAAATGACTTGGTCTCTGTTATGTCCAAATATTAGCTTCCTCGCTCAAAAGGTGCCTGAGATATTGCCAGGATGACAAAGAAAATAAATAATTGATTAATAATGAAAAGAAATAAATAAAAATTATAAAATAATTAAATAATTAATCAATTGGCTAATAGAATACCTAAACCACCACCGTTTCATCCGAATCTGTAACTTAAAAAAAATTAATTCAAGTGATTAATTAATTGTATAATTTATTAATCAATCAAGCAAAAATAGCCTTTACAGCCAAATCACTTGGTCACTGTCATGTCCAAATATCAGCTTCCGAGCTCAAAAGGTGCCTGAGATATATTGCCCAGATGGGAAAGGAAATAAAGAAGTACTTAATTTTTTTAAAAAAAATAACCACCTTTAGAGGCCATTTTTCCCCACAAAGCGGGGGTTGGCCTTTTTCGGGCACCGTGGTTGTTGTTGTTTTTTTGGTCCCCTTTTTGAAGCAATGTTTTACGGCCGGATGCTCTTCCTGCCGCCAACCCTGTTTGTCGCCTTTTTACGACAAACAGGGAATTACCAGTGAACTGGTACTCAATTAGCCGACCTCGGAAGGATGACAGGCTGAGTCAACCCCCCTGGCGTTAATTCAGCGATCGACCGGGATTCGAACCCAGGATCCTCGGTATCCTAAGCCGGTACCCTCGCCGCTAGCCCAACACCAGGGATTTAATTGAGCGGTACTTAATTGAGCGATAATAATTAAATAACTAATCAATCAATTGATTAATCAAAAAACAATAAAATACCGTTTTGCCAAAGTACTTGCTCACTATTGTGGCGAAATTTCAGCTTCCTAGTTCAAAGGATGGCTGAGATATCGCCCGGACAAACAAACAAACAAACAACCAGAGTGAAAACTGAGTACTCCCTCCCTTTCAGCGTGCGTCATTGTCGAGCCCCCTTCGGTGCCCGGCAATGACGTTATGCAGTGCCTTCAGAGGGCATAGGAAAGGAGCGGTGTACAATTAGTTGAAGCAAAACAACAATAAATATCGAACCTACAAACAAAACATTTGACAAGACATTTACAACAGCAAAATTTGTATTTGCATCTACTTAAGAGGGAGGACAGGGAAGAAACTTTGAGAAGAAAGAGGAAAGAAGGTCAGGAGTAGAATGAAGAATATATATGTTTGGAGGTAAAATGTAAAATGAAGAGGACATGTACTCATATATTTTTTAATGGCGAGTTCACCTATACCTACACCTATATAAAGGCCTGCGGGCCACTCAAAGGCGGGGGCTACAAAAATTGTGGGAAGGGGAATTTCAGGGATAGGAGATACCTGTTCACATCTCTCTTAAACTGGGAAAGGTTGCATGTTGCTGGGAAACAGTATGCAGGTAGGGAACTCCAGAGTTTGGCAGTGTGTGGGGAAAAACTGGAGGAATTCCAGAATTCCAGAGGAAAAACTGGAGGAAAGAGAGTCCACAGAGCATCAACCTGAGAGAGGCTCAAGAGATGATGCCAGGTGAACAAGTCGTCGTTGAATATTGTAATGAACAGCGGAACTGGTATGTTGCGGTGAACTACGGAATGTCGGCAAAATGACAAGAATAGAAACGGATAAAGAAGAAGTGAATGAAACACAGCAATCTTTGATTCTGTGCAGATGGCAACCAAGGAAAACACACAAGTGCTTTGAACCTGAGGCAGCAGCCATGCACTACCTGAGGCAGATCTAATGGTGTTTACCATCGATTGGGAAAATGGTTCCATCAAAGTGAAATGCAATTCCAAGTTTGCGTCAACTGGACCCATGACAAGGCCTGAGAAAAAGAGCATTTTAGGGTTTCCACAACAGAGAATATGGTTCTCTAGCAGGCTGGTTCCATTGTGGAAACTTCACAATAGTCACATGAAACAAATGGCTTTGTTCAATGCAGATACATTCGTTCTTTTCAAAATAATTGGAGAAAACACCCACCGGATTGTGTTTTGACTTCCAAAGATAAGAGGGGTCATCGAGCAGTTGTTGATGTTGATTGAGTGCACATGTGCAGTACAGTATGCTGATGGTTTAGAGCTTAGGGTCATTTGACCCTTATCTCTAATCTGAGAAGAAAAGGTTAGAATTGGATGTACAAGGATATACAAGGAACGTTGATGCAGGAAGAGTCAATTTGGCCCATCAATCATGCACTGTATCAATGCCACATTAATTCAATATATGAAGGTGATGGCACTTGCATTTTGGATTTCTGTAGCTTACAATTCTTTTTCACAAGAATGACAAGCTAATTTGTCGAGGTAGATACATTAAGGATCTTACACTATATACTGAAGGAAAGTACGGCTAGTTGGTTTGGGACTACTTATTCAATATTCATGACTAACTTGCATATCAACAGGCCATTCCCCTCTCCACCACTTGGGGACCCGTCCGACCGGAGATGGTCACTCCAAGGCAGGTCTTATACTCTCTAGCTGTGGGAAGGTAAAGGGAAAGATATTGTTATGGACACGGGGTTTGGAGTTCACCATGAGGGGGACATCTCGGGCTCTTCCTCACCTCCGGCCATAAAGGCCGCCATCCATGGGCATGGCAGGTTTCGAGCAACTATGGACGCCGATTGATACTGCCAAACCTGGCAGGGTCCTCGCTCTTCTACAAATGTGCTACGTTTCTGGTGGTTTGGCGATGCCAATTGAGGTATGTATCCTCAGTGTTCACCTGTCTATTTATTACGTATGGCTGAGTGGAACCATGAGTACGCACTAATGGTATGAACGATTGGTGGGGAAAAACGTCCCGGCTATTTACTTGCACACACTAAGTCGAACCAATAAATAGAATGAGACCAAACTTGGAGGATGGAAATTAATTTACCAAATCAAATGACGGACGTATTTTACGACCAGGCATTTGATCACTCCTTCCCAGCACGACCAGGCAGACAGGTTGTTTTCAGGTACCCAGTGCATTTTAACCAGTGATGAATGGTCTGGTGTTCTGCCTTTTAAGCCGCTTGAGCGTGGCGGAGTCTTCAGGGAGAAAAGTTTGAAGGTGGTGGAGTTCTGGGGACCAAAGGTCATGGTGTGCCCTTTGACTCACCACAGCACATCTTCATTGGTGCGCTCACCAGGCAATGCCCCTTTACAGTCAATCATTTCAGAGTCTGACTCTTCCTTCTCAACGGGTTTCCCACTCAGCGGTCTTTCCCACTCAGCGCTTGAAAAGTAAGGTGGGGAGAAAAGTAAGGTCGCCGATAGGATGGTTGTTTGGTGCTGTGTGAGAGAGTTAATAATGAATGTTTCGATGGTAATTTGGGGAAGAGAAGGAACCAACTTGTACTGTGCTATGAGTGGAACGGCAACTACTGTAAATGAATGATCGTTTTAAGGCCATTTTCCCCGCTAGAGCGGGGGTTAGCCTTGCGGGCCCCATGACAATCATGGTTCCCTGTTTGAGGCAATGTTTTTATGGCCGGATGCCCTTCCTGACGCCAACCCTTGGTCACGCTCTTACGATGCGCAGGGATACGGTGTACCGATTCTAAATTGGGGTACACACCGTGATCATTCATCCCAGCAAGCTGGTACTCAATTTGCCGACCTCGGAAGGATGACAGGCTGAGTCAACCTCCCTGGCGTTAATTCAGTGATCGACCGGGATTCGAACCGAGGATCCTAGGATCCCAAGCCGGCACCCTAACCACTAAGCCAACACTGTAAATGAGCCATGGAAATGAATAAAGACGGTTGAAAGGAGAATTAAGGAAGAACAGAAGTGTAATTGAAGAGGAGGAAGAAGACCGATGTCAAACCCACACAACGCATCTGCCCTTTTGCCCTTTAGAGTTTAGACAAACATTTTAATGGTTAACTGACTCCAGGGAAGCTCTACGTGCCATGGATGTTCATTCCCCGGGGCCGGTTTCATAACAGTCACAATATGAAAGTTTAGTTTGCATTTCAAAGTTCTGAGATTTCATATGACTCACGTGGTGTTAATTAGGTTTTACTTGGAGTTTTTGTAGCACTAATCAGAGGAAAGAAAAATATGTTAAGAAAACCTCAATATTTATTTTCGAGAAAGTAGGATCTTTTTTCTTGGATAAAAAAAATCGATGAAATTGCATAGAGGGATTTTTTTTTGTTGGATTAATAAGTGACCAAATCTAAGTCCGTAGAGAGCATAGCCGGAGCCTTTTCTTTAAATTCAGTCCCCTCCAAGAGCTTCACTGGGGTTCAGCTTTCCCAAAGAATGAGAATGCCTTAAACTTTGCTTTGCTATGGTCAAAGAGTGAACATGCAGTCTCAGAGGCTTCTGGGTTTTGTCATGGGCACAAAACCTATTAGAAGTTCATCTTGTTAATATTGCAGAGTCATCATGTTATGTTCATGTTAAAGCTTTCACAGCACATGGGCAAAACATTCCTTCGAAATAATGGAGGATATGCATGAAGGCAATTGTTACAGACGCGGTTTTAAAGATGTTATTTTACCGAGCGGTTTGGTATTACCGCGTCCGAACAGTTACTCCCCGCTTAGAACCCGATTTCACCCAAACGTTGGCCGGATCGCACCGCAGCTAGTCAATAGGGAAAAGACAAAGGCGACACGGATGTGAAGAAGAAGAAGGAATAAAACGAGAAGACGTACAGACGAGTAATGGGATTTATTATTTACACAAGCAAAAAGGAGCAATCAAGGTTTATTTACAACACATAAGACGCAGGTGACACAGTGCAAATACTAGCTTATCTACAGACTTAACTTATTCCCAGGACAGAACAAACAGAACAAACTCACGTCCACAAGAAGGGTGGAAAGGCAGGAGGTGGATGGCTGGAGGGAGAGGGAGGTCCAAAGGGGTCCTGCAGCTCAACCGGCGCGTTTAGCAGCCGCCGTTCCTTTACGGTCCTGCTCCAAACCGCCGTTCAGGCCCCCGAGCTGCTGTTGTGGCGGCTGTGGACGTCGCGTGCTTTGCCAGGCCTTGTCCGACTCGTCTGGTCCAAACCCTCAACTCGTTCTTGGTCCACTCACTCTTTACCACCGACTCCTCACCGCAACCAACGCAACCAACTGACCACCGACTCCACTGACTGACTCCTCACGACTCTCTCCACGACCAACTCAGACCAACTTGCGTGCGCCTTTTATAGCGCCTCCGGCGATTAAGCCGCCGGCCTTTTGGACACGCCCATCGGGGTGCTCACCTCGGCCCTGGTTGGTCGCGCGACCCTCTGGCTCCGCCCTTGATGACGACGGGTGGGCACGCCTTTCTTCTCTGATTCGAGCACATGTTCAATGGCGGTTATTGGAGGGGAGGTAATTCGGCAATCGAGGCCCGGCAATGACAGAAGGGGATGTAAAAGGAAATGGAGATTTTGGGGATGGGAAGGAAAGGGGATCTATTCTCTTTCACTGGTGCAATGGAGTACTTCAATTAATGGGAGACACAGCCTTACTCTAAAACACAGAATAAGAGATAACTATCAACAGGGGTATTCTATTATTTGGCTGATGTGTATGCTTGTGGACTAATTATGGGATGCCCTTTCACCTTTATACAGCTCCAGAGGTAGGGGGGCGCAGAATAAACAATAATAATAATAGTACAGCACACAATCAAAAAATATACAGTCCTCATCTCCGCAACACTGCACCCTCCTCCTCTTAGGCACGTCCCGGGCCTACAACTTTTATTTTTAGTGTGACACGTAGGTGTAGTTCCCTCTATTTTTAACCTGACCCTGAGTGCGACAGTTTTAAAACATAAATAAATGTGTCCCGCTGCTCCATTGCACCCTGCCTAACAGACTTACGCCCACAGTTAACCGAATTGCGGAATGGTCTTCAAACTATACACTGACGGTGGGGAGCATTATTTACACTTGACGCTACTTTTATTTACAAGACTAACCCAGGACCTGTGATTGTTCTTTCTGGGGGGGAGACAGTCTGCTCTGCATCGACGCACCATGAAAGCACCCAAAAACACACCAATACATTCTCAAGCACCAATCAGTGCAGTCACCACTGTTCATCAATAAAATAAAACCAACAAACCCAAACCCTGCAGGTGTCTCTTGCTCTTCGGCTCCCTCTGCTGGTGATTATTATTTGTTCTTCCAGATGTTGTCATTCTTTCATTTGCTTACCGGCGGCCTATTTGCAATAAAGTGTGCCCAATGTGTCCTTTTTATTTTCTTTTATTTATGGCCCACAGGGCCGACTACGTGTGCTTCACCTGTGTGGCATCGGTGCCCTGTGGCCAAGGTCCGCCAGCAAGATTTCGGGCCCTCATGGCCGGTTCCAGCAGAGGGGCCATGCCCCAACCCATGGGGTCCATCAGTGGTGCTCGGCCACAGGCATGTGGTCCATAATGTGGTGCATCGATGCAGACAGCTGGTTCTGGGAATTTCGGGCGCACAATGGCCGACCCACGCACGCTCCCCTCGGCACCCAATGGCGCACAGGTCATGTGGGAGACAAAAGGGGAAAGACAATTGAGCGAGGGGTAAGGTCACAAGGGTACACATCAATAAGGCAATGCAAGGCGAAATGCGTACGGAGGGCGAAGTGAGAAAGCTCGTCCCTACCGTACGTCACCCCCCTGTCACCTACCCTACCCTTGCCCTTACCCCATATGTACAAAAATCTACACATTTACAAATTCGTCACTACTGTCACGTCTTCCCCATATTTCCCCTATACCAAATTCGTCTCCACAATCCCTCTACTTCAAAATTTGCCATCACCAAATTCATCATCAATCCTCATAAGGAGGCAGAGATGGAACATCAAAGCACAATGTCACACCCACGTCATGATGCGTCTCACAATCCAAACATTTGCACAGTAAAAATAATTAAACATGGCATGGTGTGGAGTTCCTGTCACCTCAGGTGAGTGGATGCAGATGGTGCGAGGAGACTTCATCCTAACTACTTTCTAAATGACATTAACACACTTTACACAACCCGGGGTCTCTCCCTGCCAATCCATTGGCCAACTTACACTATGGGTTCTAAAAACCAATTCCCATTGTCCAAACTGTGGTGCTTATCAATTTGGGGTCTCACTCCCCCGATTCATCTCCCGGTGCTCTCGCACAATTTCTGGGCTGCGACGTGTAGCTCTCCCAGCAGGTCTACCCACCTGCACACCTCCACCACTGTAGTTGCCACCCGAGCTTACCTAGCTCCTCACCCTAACCTAACTAACTGGGGACAGCCCCTCCTGGCTCTGTCACCCCATGGTGCCCTCTGGCACTGGGCTACCCGGGTCCGTCCTCCGGATCCTCGGGCCCCATCCACAACAACTACTACCGGCTCCCAGAGCCCACCTGCGGCCTCACCTGGCCGACATCCTCACAGTGGTGGAGTGCCCAAACCAACTACACACACTAACAGGCTACACGCCCAGCCATTTCCACAACACTAATGCACCCATCCAAAGTCCATTCTTTCACCCGCACCACAGATGCCAATATCCAACCACAATTTACCTGTACCCTCTACCTAACACTTACACTACCTGCCCCGGGTATCCGTGATGGGGGTCCACTCTTCCCCCATTCACACCTTCGCACCATCCACTCCACTCCACAATTTCCACCATACTCACTCCACGACCATCCATTCCAATACTCCATACCATTTATTCCATACACCTGTCCTCCATTCACCTGTCGTTGCACACCTGTGCAATCATACCTGGTGCCACCTGCACCCTCCTCCTCTTCCTGGACCAGTTGGTCAACACAACACACATCACCATCACTCACTCATACACTGCTCCACACACCTGTTCAGTTGCACACCTGTGCAATCACACCTGTTCGATCACACCTGTTCAATCCTCACACACACGGCATCATCTCAGCTAACTACTCCCCTCTGAAACTTGCGCTTCCCAGTCGTCCCTTTAAACTATTGCGCTCCCACGTCATTATCATCCACACTAATCTACCTGCGTCCCCACTACAGGTATCAGTCACTAACTAAACTTAACGTTACCTAATGTCATCTTCGCTAGATCCCTACACACAATATAACCTAACCCACCCGGGCTAGTTTTCACTGCCATACACCCCATAAGCTAGTGCGCATTTGCCCCACTCTTCTGTGAGGGATGACAGCGTTGCCATCCCACCACAGCGGGGCATCTCTCACTACCATCCCCCCAGTCCTCTGACGCTACGAGCCCCCGTCGCAAGAGGTACTGGGTCCTGCCTCGGCATCTAGAGCCGAGGCGATCCATGAGGGCGCCTGCTCGCCGGCATAAGGTCTTATCCGGTCGGCATGGACGATCCGAGGGGGGGGTCCGTGGCCCCATTTTGATCTTAATGACCACGTCACAGATTTGCGACAGGACGACTCCTGGGCCTTGCCAGGGGGAGGTGAGTTTTGGGCACCTTCCCTTCCGCCTCCGGGGATTAAAGAACCAAATCTTCATCCCCGGAGCGTATTGACTCCCCTGGCTCCGGTCGTCGTACCTGCGCTTCATCTTGGCCCCCGCCAGATGGAGCTGGCGGCGGGCGAAGGCATGGACCCGCTCCATGCCTTCCTCCAGGTGACGTGCGTAACCCTCCCTCGGCGGTGTGTCCGTGGTGTCTGGCACGGGACCGCATAGCAAGTCGGCGGGAGCCCGTAACTCCCGCCCATACATAAGCAACGCTGGACTGCATGCGGTGGCCCCGTGCTGGCTAGTTCGGTAGGCCATTAACAGGTACGGGAGATGTTCGTCCCAGTCATCCTGACGGGTGGTGGTGAACAATGCTAGTTGTTGGATCAATGTTCGATTGAACCTTTCCACCATCCCGTCAGATTGTGGCCGCAAGGGCGTGGTCCTGGTTTTCCGAATTGACAGGAGTCTGCACACATCTTTTAGCAATTGACTTTCAAAATTTCGACCCTGATCGGTGTGCAGCTCCTGTGGAATCCCACTCCTGACACCAATTGTTACAGACGCGGTTTTAAAGATGTTATTTTACCGAGCGGTTTGGTATTACCGCATCCGAACAGTTACTCCCCGCTTAGAACCCGATTTCACCCAAACGTTGGCCGGATCGAACCGCAGCTAGTCAATAGGGAAAAGACAAAGGCGACACGGATGTGAAGAAGAAGAAGGAATAAAACGAGAAGACGTACAGACGAGTAATGGGATTTATTATTTACACAAGCAAAAAGGAGCAATCAAGGTTTATTTACAACACATAAGACGCAGGTGACACAGTGCAAATACTAGCTTATCTACAGACTTAACTTATTCCCAGGACAGAACAAACAGAACAAACTCACGTCCACAAGAAGGGTGGAAAGGCAGGAGGTGGATGGCTGGAGGGAGAGGGAGGTCCAAAGGGGTCCTGCAGCTCAACCGGCGCGTTTAGCAGCCGCCGTTCCTTTACGGTCCTGCTCCAAACCGCCGTTCAGGCCCCCGAGCTGCTGTTGTGGCGGCTGTGGACGTCGCGTGCTTTGCCAGGCCTTGTCCGACTTGTCTGGTCCAAACCCTCAACTCGTTCTTGGTCCACTCACTCTTTACCACCGACTCCTTACCGCAACCAACGCAACCAACTGACCACCGACTCCACTGACTGACTCCTCACGACTCTCTCCACGACCAACTCAGACCAACTTGCGTGCGCGCCTTTTATAGCGCCTCCGGCGATTAAGCCGCCGGCCTTTTGGACACGCCCATCGGGGTGCTCACCTCGGCCCTGGTTGGTCGCGCAACCCTCTGGCTCCGCCCTTGATGACGACGGGCGGGCACGCCTTTCTTCTCTGATTCGAGCACATGTTCAATGGCGGTTATTGGAGGGGAGGTAATTCGGCAATCGAGGCCCGGCAATGACGGAAGGGGATGTAAAAGGAAATGGAGATTTTGGGGATGGGAAGGAAAGGGGATCTATTCTCTTTCACTGGTGCAATGGAGTACTTCAATTAATGGGAGACACAGCCTTACTCTAAAACACAGAATAAGAGATAACTATCAACAGGGGTATTCTATTATTTGGCTGATGTGTATGCTTGTGGACTAATTATGGGATGCCCTTTCACCTTTACACAGCTCCGGAGGTAGGGGGGCGCAGAATAAACAATAATAATAATAGTACAGCACACAATCAAAAAATATACAGTCCTCATCTCCGCAACAATGTTAAAGCTTTCACAGCACATGGGCAAAACATTCCTTCGAAATAATGGAGGATATGCATGAAGGCAGGCCTCAGATGATCATAATTTGTGATTGTTGATGGGGTTGGAGCTATGTTATTATCTATCTATAATTCCAGTAATCTCTGTACGTTTGTACGTTTGTACGTCTGTACGTCTGTACGTCTGTTTGTCTGTGACCGCTGTTTCTCGACAACCACGGGTCCGATATACTTTTAACTTGCCAGGTATATTGCTGGGGACCCGAGGATGTGCCTTTTCAAGGTTTCATATTAATCGGACAATTACTTACCGAGCTATGTCCAAAAAACGATTCAACCAATCAGAGAGCAGCGAACGATCGCGTGTGCCGAACGTGGAGGACACACTCTGCCTCGGATGGCACATTTGAGAGCGTATTCATTTATTTCACGTTTGCAAACTATGTTGGCGTTAAACTATGTTTTAAAACTAATAAAACCGAATTTGCGATTCATTCGCTTTCCTGCGCGTTTGTGCACGCGATGGCGATTTCTTTACCAAACTCCGGAAGCCGTTCGCTTTGGACCAAACCATTGCATGTAAATAGAGGGGGGGGATTGTCACCGTACTCGCAAGCCGTTCGCTTTGGACCAAACCATTTCATGTAAATAGAGGGGGGGGATATAATTTTAGATATAGATATAGTACGGGCAATGCCCTAGTACATAGTAATATGTTGTACTTTGAGCTATGTTGATAGCCTGGGAATTCTTCCACAGGAACCTGACTTGAAACAACTTACCTTCATCTCTGGAAGGCAAATCTGACCGAAGAAAACTTCAGATCACAATACAAGGCCTGTAACAAGTGTGTGTCCACTCTCAGGAGAGCCAGAAAACACCATCTGGCAAACCTCAAGATTGAACTTTCAAACTCATCTCCCTCCCCCTCCATCCCTCCCCTCACTTGAAATGGCACCACAGCCGACTCCGCTCGTCAAAAGGCCGAATGCCTCAATTAGGTATTTCCTTCCAAATATTGTGTCCCCAACCCCTCACTCTGTAACACCCCTACCCAGTCACATGCAACTGTTCCTGTACTCTATGTCCTAGAAATTTATGCCAAACCACGACTCTGATTTTGCAACTGGACAGGACGGCATCAGCTCATGTATCCTAAAAACCTGCTCTGCTGCTCTTGAACATGCTCTTGCTGCCCTTTTCACCCTATCATTTTCCCTAGGTCATCTTCCAGCTGTTTGAAAATCAGCCAACATCACTGCATTACATAAAAGGTGCAAAATCCGATCCTATTTACAACAAACCTATCATCTTGCAACCAATCACCAGCAAGGCCATGAAATCCGTCATAACAGGTGACATAAAATCCTTACTTTTCTCCAACGACCTCATATCAGATCATCAATTCAGATTCAGATCAGGTCACCCTTCCTTGGACATGCTGCTTTGACTCACCCAACAATGGATGGAGGCCCTCAATGTCATACATGAGATCAGGACCGTCTCTCTGGACATACAGTATCTCGTGTTTTTGATAAGGTTTAGCATCCCGCCTTGCTCTCCAAACTCTCTCCATATGGCATCCAAGGCCAACTCCACACTTGGCTTACTGACTTCCTCTATGCTCGTAGTAAATGTGTGGTACTCAACAGAATTCTTTCATTTCCTCTCTCTGTTAAGGCTGGTGTGCCCCAATGCAGTGTTTTGGACCCAGTCCTTTTCCTAATCTTCATCAACGATTTCTCATACTCTGACTCCCCTTTATCTATTTGCTGATGATGACTTTTCTACCTGTGGCATCCCTTACTAATCACTCATCAGATAGGCAGTCTTTCCTCTCTTCAGACCTTAACAAAATCACAAGCTGGTCAAACTGGGCAGCCTCTGTCATGCAAAACTCTTCCTTCGCACACATGAACTCCTATCCATCTATAAGGTCTTCATCTGCAGCTTGATGGAATATTGCTCTTCCCACTGAGCTGGCTCCCCTGCCTCACTTTGCTCAGCTTGGATGCCATAGATGCTTAGCTCTCAATGTCTCCATGTCTCTCGGTCCCTGCTCTCAAATGTTGTTTGTGTCCTTTGTGTCCTTCCCCCTCTCTCCCCATCTTGTCTACCGCTCCCGATGTTATATGTTTTATGTGTCGGTTTGTCTTTCTGTGTGATTAATGTTCGCTCTTTCACGAGCCTCGATCTTGTATACAAAAAAAAAATAATAATAATAAAAACTGAGGCCTTCAAGATCATTGGAATCTCCCATGAAAAGATGAGTTTATGGGCCTATTACTTTGCCAATGCAGACATGTTGGTGGTCTCTCTGTCTTCTTCCACCTCCTTTCTGTTCTTGCACCCTCTGCACTCTCTGTACTTTGTCACCCTCCACCCCTCTCTCAGGTTTCTGCAAAATCACTGCTCATCTACACTTCCCCCCCCCCCTCTCCCCCCGCCTGTGTAACCAACTTCCATAATCCCTTCAATCTCATTCTTGCTTCCAGGCCTTCAAGACAGCTGTTCACCACGATCTCAGATCGTTCCCAATGCAGGACCATGATCTTTACTACCCTCGTTAACTCCATGCCCCTCTACCCCAATCCTTCATCCATCCAAATTTCCAGTTTTTCTGGAATTTCCAGTTTCCTCCACCCCAATCCCTCATCCTTCCTGAGAGTCTACTTCTGTATCCATCGTATACACCCCCTGCATTATCTCATACTCCTCATTATTGGCCGCATCCCTTGTTTGTCCGTCTCCATCTATTTTGTCTCTCAGCCCTGCTGTTGGTGTTTCCCCCTCTCTTTCTGCTGTTCATTTAGTGCTGTTGTGTTATGATCCATTCTGTGTTCTAACTCTTCCACGAGCCTTGACTTTGTCGATAAAAAAAGAAAAATATATACGTATTTATTTTGTGTAATTTGTTGGTATGAATTGGTGTGCCCTGGAAAATGAGGATAATTCGTACACTTTGGGATGTCATGATTGATGGCGCATGAAAGGGTTGTACACGGCAAATTAGAATAGGCACATTGAACACGAGATATGCAAACAGGATGTTACGATGAAAAAAAAGAACCCCCGTGGGGGACTGATTGTTATTTCCTCATGGTTTCTGAGAATATTAAAAAAATATATTACCTGAATTTGAGGCGAAATCCCCCTTTTCAGCCTCTTATAGGATGCGGCTCTAGATGGGTAGCACAACACCATAAGACCTTACTGTTCTGATATATTGTACCATATTTGGCCCATATCGGTCATGGAGTTTGTGAGGAAAATGTTTTAGGGAATATGAGGGATTAGGTGGAGGGAGCCCGTGCCCCCCTTTCCAGGGGAGATATGGCCATGTGGATGTTCTGGATGTAGGTGTCGGTTTCTGAGAAGAAGATTTTTGAATGAAATACCAATATTTGGGGAAAACCCCCCTTTTTACTCCCTATAAATGGGCGGATCTGGATGGGGAGAACAACCTCATGAGACCTTGCTGTCCTGATGTATCGCACCAAATTTGGTTCATATCGGTCAGGTAGTTTGTGAGGAGAAGATGGTTTAGTCAAATGTTAAGGTATGTACGTATGGCCGGACACCTGGACTCACTCTATGAGGTTATTTCGGATAATTTTTGGATAGTATTTCGGAGAAATAACCTAACAATATACAGACTTGGCATTTAATATGGAATATTTTTTTTGTGGGGGTGAACTTACTTTTCAAGATGTCTTAGAACCAAAAGTTCATTGGAATTATGTTGAAATTATTCTAGATTTTGTTAATGTCACCTTTAAAAGAAACAAAAACCACATTTGACATTTTGAAGCAAATAAATTGATCCTTGAAAGTGATGTAAACTGATATCGAACTCAATTCATGGACAGTACTGTGTTAAACTTCTGTACGTTTTCCAGAAGTATCTCTTTATTTTGCACATTAGCCAAAAATTTTTTTTAACAAAAACAAAAATTAAATTACGACTGGGATTACACACAGTAAAATTACAGTTCAGTACTTCGTGTAACCCCCACGAGCATTCAGGAGAGCACGTACACGTTGAGGCTTGCTGTTCATGAGATTTGCCAAGGTTTGGACAGGAATCGCTTGCCATGCAGTGACAATAGCCTGCTGCAATTCACGCACAGAGGTCGGCTGCTGGTCCAAGTGGTCGATTTGATGCGTTAATTCTGCCCACAAGTTCTCTATCGGATTCATATCCGGGGACATGGCAGGCCACTCCATATGCTCTACACCACGGTCAGCAAGAAAGTGTTGGATCATGCGAGCACGATGAGGCCGTGCATTGTCATCTTGGAAGACAACGTTTCCTCGAAAGGCTGCACGAGCAAATGGAAGCAATGTTTTTTTTTGTTTTTTTTGTATACTGTATCGAGGCTCGTGAAAGAGCTGACATTTACTTCACAAACAAATCAACCAGACAAACAAAATATATAAAAAGAGGGAGCGGAAGACAAGAGAATGGGAAGCACACAAACACTTGAGAGCACACAACATTTGAGAGCAGGGAGATGTGTGGGAGGGAGAGGGCTCGGGGGGAGGAGGCGTGGGAAGGGGTGGGGGAGTGGGGGGTGGGAGAAGTCTAAAACACAAGGACACCAAGGACTTCCAGGTCAGAAGTTGGTATTTCAAAAAGTGGAATTGGGGTGAAATTATCGGGGATAGAAAAGATCAAGGTTTTGGATGGGGGAAGATAAGAGATGGTGGTGAACAGCTGTTTTAAAGACCTGGAGGGTGGAGTGGGATTGAAGAGAGTGAGGGAGTTTGTTCCAGAGGCGGGAGAAAAGAGGAATGAAGGAGCGAAGGTGAGCAGAGAGTCTTGATTTTGGCAGTTTAACCATAAGAGGGTTGCAGGCAGATCTTGTGCGACCTGTAGGAATATTTGCGGGACAGAGCCCAGAGAGAGCTGGGGGGGCAAGGCCAGAGAGGAGTCGGTAGAAGACGGAAAGACCACCAACCTGTCTGCGGTGAGTGAGTGAAAGGCCCTTGGAGTTAGCTTCATCGCGGGAGATTCCAATGATTCTGAATGCTTTGCTTTCAACAGCGTGAAGACGAGCTAGGTGTGAGGCAGGAGCACCAGCCCAGAGGGGAGAGCAGTATTCCATTGAGCTGCGGATGAAAGCCTTGTACGTGGTGAGGAGCTCAGGTGTGCCAAGGAAGGACTTCGCACGACGGAGGATGCCCAGTCGGCGACTGGCTGCTTTGGAGGCCAGATTTGAAATGTGGTTTTCCCAGGAAAGATCATGGCAGATAGTGAGACCCAAAAGTTTGAGTGACAGAACTTCTTGGAGAGGATTATTCAGAAAGTAGATGGGAGGGTTGTCCAGTCGGTCTTTTCGGAGAGACATTGTAAGAGTGTGAGATTTGTCAGGATTGAAAGACATGTTCCACTTGTTTGCCCAGTCTGTGATTTTGTCCAGGTCTGCAGAGAGTGAGGAGGCTGCAGACTGTCGATCTGAGGGATGAAGAATGGAGCGACAGAGAGTAGAGTCATCAGCAAAGAGATAGAGAGGATTTTCAATGGCCCTGTACTTGCCCTGTACTTGAACTGGTTTCTTCCAGGTTTCTTCCAGAATGGCCCTGTACTTGAACTGGTTCAGGTTTCCATTCAGAACAACCAGGTCAGTTTTGCCCCCTGCATGAAAAGCAGCCCAAACGGTCACCCCACCACCTCCAGCTTGGACTCTTGGCACTATACAATCTTTGTTGTAGGCTTCATGCACTTGTCCGCGCACTCGGACGCGGCCATCTTGACGATAGACCAGAAATCTAGACTCGTCACTGAAGATCAGGTGATTCCAGTGTCCTGGCTGCCATTGATGGTGCTCTCTGGCCCACTGCAATCGGCGCTGGCAGTGTTGTCTGGTCAGGCGTGGCTTTCTCAGGGGACGCCTGGCACGATAGCCTGCTTGAACCAGTCATTGGTTGATTGGCCTTCTGGATACAGGCACATTTGTCAGTTGCTGCCACTCAGCCCTAAGCCGATTAGCTGACTTGGTACGGCCATTGCGGACTAACCGGTGCAGCTGGCGATCATCCCTCTTGTGGTTCTGCGGGGACGTCCTGGCCTCGGTATTGGAGTAGGGACACCCCTCTGAGCATTTCGTTTCAGGATCTATGACACCTGACCTCGAGTGATGCCATACTGCCGAGCAATAGCACGCTGTTTCATGCCGTAATTTCGTAAAGCCACCACTCCATGACAAACAGCATTGTCGAGTTGACGGACCATCTCCAGAGGAAGCGGCAATAACTTTTGGAGACGTGCAGCAGTTGTTTTCCACTAATACAGAACGCAACAACCCTTGTATACCCGACTGTGAAGCCAATCATCAAATGCACCTGTCCGTACATTTTGCCACGCCACCTGTGATATAATCCTGTTGTTGACTTCTTGTTGCGACAGACAATCAGTTACATGGTTCTTTTAACAAATAAATCACCAAAGTGTAAAAGAAACTCACCAGATTGATATACTGAGTTAAGAAAGTAAACCCAAGTCAAGAAAAAAAAAATATTCCATATTAAATGCCAAGTCTGTATATGGATTGCACCAAGATATCGTTTGTCCAGCCTTCCTTTGCAGATTGGAATATTTATGTGGGGATTTTACCGATGCAGTCCGAGTGTGCGGGTTTTGGCGCATGCTTCGGAAGGAAGGCCAAAATTCGTGTCTCTTACTCCAAAAGGTGCGCAACACATACTTTTTGAAGATTGTTGCAAATTCCTGCCTTTCCGCTGTATCACTCAGGTTTTGTTTTTGCACTACGTCAAAAATGGTATGACATGCAGTGTGTTCACTGCGATGGAACTCATTTTCATTGTTAGGACCCCCATTGAGAGTGTATGGTGCAGGGAGACACAAAGCACAGCAGGAGGGTTTGACAAAATCCTCAGAAATCGGTGCTTCTGATGAGACAAACGCAAGCGATGCTTTTGTTTTTATGTTCCTGATGGGTACGAAGTGGCTTGGAATGTTTTTAATGCGATTTGGAACTTTTCCTCCTCAAAACTGCCGCTAAGATTAGTTTCGGAACCCAACGGTAGAGCAATCAGCTGCATGCCAAATTACGAAAGTCCATCAGACAGGGCTTCGGAAGCGGGTTAGCAATTATATTGGTGCTTTTGCTGAGCCAGGCTTCAGGAGAAGGCATCGAGCGAGAAGCGCAGATCAGTTTAGCGCTGGATCACGGATAATTGCCAAGACTTTCCATGCAGAGTGCTCTGGAATTGGATGGAGCACTCACAGCGTGTTGTTCTAATTATACAGTGAGGATATGATGAAATCGGGGCCATTTTTAAATGCCATCTCTAGAGTGAAGATCGAGCCATTTTTAGGGGGAATTCATCACCCCATAATCCCATTGCCAACATATAATGTCTTGCGTGCTTTGTTGAATATCATCCTTCTGAGTTAGGAGATTACCTTTAGGAATTAGAAATTATTACACCTACTACTTAAGTGAAGAGTTGAAATGTCAAGCAGGTACAATTAAAAGGGAACCGAACCTTGAATTTAATAATTTTACATCTTAAGTGAAAAGCTGTAGTTATAAATTTACCATTAGTGGCAAGTGGTAATTGTAATGTCGTATTAATAGCTCAGTATAATAGTATTTGATTAATATTTTCTTCCTATAAGAAAAATTAATTAGCACTCTAATTGTGAACATGGTCAGTCGGTCACTTACAACAATGAAATAATTACTACTTCTACTACTACTACTACTGCTACTACTACTGCTACTGCTACTACTACTACTACTACTACTACTACTTCACTGTCCCCAATTATTCCCACCTCCTTGTAGGGTTGGCTGGCCATTGTTTTTGGCCCAAATCTCTCATGAACCGGCTGGCCAGGACTTGAGATTGAAATGAAGGTGGCAGGAATTTGGGAATTTGTTCAGTCTGCAGGCGAAAAGTCGCATTACCTTTGTGATAGACGCTGTGGCGTATTTTATGTCCACCAACTAATGCTCGCAGAAGGGGTAGCCAGCTTAACATCCTTCAAATGGAAGGCACACTTTGTGATACATCTCTCTCCCTGCAGAGCACCAATTCAACAGTATATCGTCGGGTCGGGAATCAAGCCCAGACTAGACAGCTCAAAGGCAAGTGTGCTGGCTTTCCCTGGTCCTGACAAAGAAGTAATACTTTACTGTGATAATAAATTCTCTGCAATGTTTGGCTTTTTTTTTGTATACGAAGTCGAGGTTCGTGCAAGAGCTAACACATAGAACATGTAATAAAGGGTGTGGGAGACGAGAGTGGGAGAGAGAGAGGGAAGTACAATAACAGTGGAGATCAGAGACATTGGGAGATCTGTGGAATGGAAAGGGTTGGGGGTAGTGTACATGGGATAAACAAGATGGACACAACAAGGACTTTCAGGATAGAAAATGGAATTTAAAGGAGGTGGATTTGGGGTGTATTAACGGGGGTAGAAAAGATCAAGCTTTTGGATGGGGGAAGATAAGAGATGGTGGTGAACAGATTTTTTGCAGACCTGGAGGGAGGAGTGGGATTGAAGGGAGTGTGGGATCTTGTTCCAGGGGTGGGGAAAAACGAGGAATGAAAGAGTGAAGGTGAACAGAGAGTCTTGATTTTGGCAGTTTCACCAGAAGAGGGTTGCTGACAGATCTTGTACTTCCTGCAGGAATATTTGGGGGACAGAGCACAGACAGTGCAGAGGGAGCAAGGCCGGAGAGGAGTCAATTACTACTGACATCACACTATTTGCATATTTGTGTCAGTCACCATTTGAGGACTTAAGCTGGCTATAATGTCTGCTCACAATTCTACAAATATCTATCTAATAAGATTAAATGTCTGTGTGTCCCTTTTAATATTCATATTAAACATGAAGTACCCAGGCAGGGCAGGATAAAATAAATGATTTTAACGAAAACATTTTCACTATTCACATCGATAAAGCATGCAAACACAGTTGGTAGATGAGTACGCAATAATTAGTCGTCCACCAAGATTACCAATATATGGCACCTGGGATATCCAGAAGCATTTGCTTTCTGTGGTTTAAGTTGGGCAACCATATTTGAACTTTCAAAAAAAGAAGACACTCTGGACATGGACACTGAAAAAAGAGGACACTCTTGAAAAGAGATTCCTGTACGTATTGAGCAATGATATCGGTAGTCTCAGTAGGTGTGTTCCGGATCTCGATTAATTTTGACTGCAAACCGCTGCTCTTCCAGTCCAAATAGTGAATTATTACTGGAAATATTGTGCTAGTCCGAGTCCACATGAGGTTGTAAAGTCTTTATTTGCCACAGAGACGTACGTACCAACTCTACCTACCAAGCACTCGGCTTCCCATTCTTCTGGAGCACTTTGAAAACACGGGAATTTTTGTCTTTTTTCTGCAGGGAATTTGCGCTTTCATTTTGGCATTGTGTGTTTGGGGGTAGTAAAATAAAATATCAAATAAAGAGCTGTTGAAGAAAATCAAACATGTGTGTATGGTATGGACTCCGAAAAGACAGTGAATCGTGGACTGACTGCGAGGTTGGACAGGAAGTGGATGCGTGTGTCGATATTCGAACATGTCCATTGTGCCATGACGGAGTAGTACCAAACTGTCCTGGTCTAAACATTGCACAACCGCATTTTATCACTGTAAGAAAATGTTCAAAAATGGTTTAACCATTTAAATAAGGTTAAAAAAGTATCCCAAATCTTAAAATGTGTCCATTTGAAAATGCAAAGTCAAAAAAAAAAGGCAAAATGGAGGCAAGCACAGACATCACTGGGATGCTTTATAAACACTGTCCTAGTTTCTTTTGCTTGCATTCTGCAAACATAAATAAGTAAATTAAACAAAGAATGCGTGAGCAGTATGAGTTCTTTATTGATGCGTAGTCCAATATCCGCCCCTCTCCGGACTGAGGGAGCGAGGCTTCTCCTGCCGAGTCTCATTACCTCCACCACCGAAGATCTGACAACCAATGTCTGTCTGTCTGTTTGTCTGCCTGTCTGTTTGTCTGTTTGTTTGTCTGTCTGTTTGTTATCTTGCCAAAACGAAGTTTTTGCTAGATGTATCAGTCAGCTTGTATGTTTGTTTGTTTGTTTGTTTTTTTGTTTGTGGTTAATCATTTTTTTTTCACGTTTAGATCACTCTGTAGACCACAGTTATTATTGGAAACTCCTGTAACTTCGCATATCAGAGTCCTATAGAGATACCCTTCAGCACACAAAAATTTGAAGGTCAAGGTCAAAGGTCAAGGTCACTTTGCGGTCAATCATGGAGGTCAACGAAACCCTTATTTTTTGAGTAACTTTGATCGGATCGTCTCCAAACTTCATGGGAATCTAGTATATGGTCCGACGCTCAGCTGATTAGTTTTTGGTGGCGATCGGCCTTGACCTTCAAGGTCATTTTGAAGGTCATTCAATTGGGTCAATCATGGAGGTCAACGAAACCCTTATTTTTTGAGTAACTTTGATCTTATGATCTCCAAACTTGGTGGGTATATAGGGTGTGGTATGGCGCTCAGCTGATTAGTTTTTGGTGTCGATCGGCCTTGACCTTCAAGGTCATTTTGAAGGTCATTCAATTTTGACCAAAAGGTAAAATTTTCAAGTTTCAGTTACCATATTTACCACAGTTATTATTGGAAACTCCTGTAACTTCGCATATCAGAGTCCTATAGAGATACCCTTCAGCACACAAAATTTTGAAGGTCAAGGTCAAAGGTCAAGGTCACTTTGCGGTCAATCATGGAGGTCAACGAAACCCTTATTTTTTGAGTAACTTTGATCTTATGATCTCCAAACTTGGTGGGTATATAGGGTGTGGTATGGCGCTCAGCTGATTAGTTTTTGGTGTCGATCGGCCTTGACCTTCAAGGTCATTTTGAAGGTCATTCAATTGGGTCAATCATGGAGGTCAACGAAACCCTTATTTTTTGAGTAACTTTGATCTTATGATCTCCAAACTTGGTGGGTATATAGGGTGTGGTATGGCGCTCAGCTGATTAGTTTTTGGTGTCGATCGGCCTTGACCTTCAAGGTCATTTTGAAGGTCATTCAATTGGGTCAATCATGGAGGTCAACGAAACCCTTATTTTTTGAGTAACTTTGATCTTATGATCTCCAAACTTGGTGGGTATATAGGGTGTGGTATGGCGCTCAGCTGATTAGTTTTTGGTGTCGATCGGCCTTGACCTTCAAGGTCATTTTGAAGGTCATTCAATTTTGACCAAAAGGTAAAATTTTCAAGTTTCAGTTACCATATCGAGTAGTACCTCAAATTGAAGCCCTTGTTGAGTGCTTTCCAAACATATAACTAGTTTGACAATGTGACGTCATTTGACGGCGTTATGACGAAAAAACTGCACTTTTCATGTATATTGTATTGCTTTAGTTCGCATTGTTTAGGTCACTCTGTAGAGCACAGTTCCCTTTGGAAACTCTTGTAAGTTCGCATATCAGAGTCTTTTAGAGATACCCTTTAGCACACAAAATTATGAAGCTCAAGGTCAAAGGTCAAGGTCACTTGGCAAGATACGGTTCACCCTGTGGGTGACATATGTTTTTTTTTTGTTTTTTTGTTTTTTTGTTTGTGGTTAATCATTTTTTTTTCACGTTTAGATCACTCTGTAGACCACAGTTATTATTGGAAACTCCTGTAACTTCGCACATCAGAGTCCTATAGAGATACCCTTCAGCACACAAAATTTTGAAGGTCAAGGTCAAAGGTCAAGGTCACTTTGCGGTCAATCATGGAGGTCAACGAAACCCTTATTTTTTGAGTAACTTTGATCGGATCGTCTCCAAACTTCATGGGAATCTAGTATATGGTCCGGCGCTCAGCTGATTAGTTTTTGGTGGCGATCGGCCTTGACCTTCATGGTTAGCGCTGGAGGTCGAAAATTATTGACCCCAAGGTCAAATTACGAAACCCTTATTTTTTGAGTAACTTTGATCTTATGATCTCCAAACTTGGTGGGTATATAGGGTGTGGTATGGCGCTCAGTTGATTAGTTTTTGGTGTCGATCGGCCTTGACCTTCAAGGTCATTTTGAAGGTCATTCAATTTTGACCAAAAGGTAAAATTTTCAAGTTTCAGTTACCATATCGAGTAGTACCTCAAATTGAAGCCCTTGTTGAGTGCTTTCCAAACATATAACTAGTTTGACAATGTGACGTCATTTGACGGCGTTATGACGAAAAAACTGCACTTTTCATGTATATTGTATTGCTTTAGTTCGCATTGTTTAGGTCACTCTGTAGAGCACAGTTCCCTTTGGAAACTCTTGTAAGTTCGCATATCAGAGTCTTTTAGAGATACCCTTTAGCACACAAAATTATGAAGGTCAAGGTCAAAGGTCAAGGTCACTTTGCGGCCAATCATGGAGGTCGACGAAACACTAATTTTTTGAGTAACTTTGATCGGATCGTCTCCAAACTTCATGGGAATCTAGTATATGGTCCGGCGCTCAGCTGATTAGTTTTTGGTGGCGATCGGCCTTGACCTTCATGGTTAGCGCTGGAGGTCAAAAATTATTGACCCCAAGGTCAAATTTTGAAATCGTAGGTACCATATCGAGTAATACCTCATATGAATGCCCTTGATGAGTGCTTCCCAGATCTGTAAACAGTTTGACGCTATGACGTCATTTGATGACGTCATGACGAAAAAACGGAATTTTCATGAAAAAATTATTTCCTCAGTTCTCATCAAAATCTTTCAATATTTCATGTGCGTTGGTCATGAAGGCATACTATTCACCATACGAAATTATTAAGGTCAAGGTCAAATGGCAAGATACGGTTCACCCTGTGGGTGACATATGTTCATTTGTTTGTCTGTCTGTCTATCTGTTTGTATGTCTGTTTGTCTGTCTGTCTGTTTGTTTGTCTGTAAGCATGTTATCTCAAAAAGTTGTGGAGAGATTCAAGTGAAACTTGGTGGATGAGTTGGGTAGTGACAAGAAAGAATCAATTCGATATTCCTGAAGATCCGAATCCAGATCCAAATACGAGCATTTTAATTATTTTTTAAAGTGATTCTTCACCATTGAAAGATAGGACCAAAACCGACATATGGCGTGATATTTCAAAACGTTGTGGATGGGTTATGAAAAAACTAGGTGGATGAGTTGGTTATGTGACATGCACAAGCCAATTCGATTTTGGCTCAGGCCTGGATCCGGATAAGGTATTAACTGAATAAAAAATAAAAATAAAAAACAAAAATAAAAAACCACCTTTAGAGGCCATTTTTCCCCGCAAGCGGGGGTTGGCCTTTTTCGGGAACTGTGGTTGTTGTTGTTTTTCGGTCTCCTTTTTGAAGCAATGTTTTACGGCCGGATGCCCTTCCTGACGCCAACCCTTTTTGCCACCTTTAACGACAAGCAGGGAATTACCAGTGAACTGGTACTCAATTTGCCGACCTCGGAAGGTATAGACAGGCTGAGTCAACCCCCCTGGTGTTAATTACAGCGATTAGACCGGGATTCGAACCCAGGATCCTAGGTTTATTTATGTATCCTAAGCCGGCACCCTAGCCGCTAGCCCAACACCAGGGACCCTAAGCCGGCACCCTAGCCGCTAGCCCAACACCAGGGACCAGGGATAAGGTATTAACTGAATGAAAGAAGGAAAAAGACTGGCGTATTGGCGCTTGCCTTTCGCATCTCATTCTATACTCAGTTCATGTGCCATTCATAAATGCTTTGACCAATTTAATAAACAGCGCAGCTTATTATTTCAAAATCTCTAACAAAACGTGAAATCCTTAAGATTAAATAGTTTCTTATTACTATTATAAACAGCTGCAAATATAACCAAATAATAATATCCATACAAAAATTATAGGTTTGTGTCCTACTTTTTCAGGAAATAAATTCCTTCCCTTTTTGGATAACTCATGAGCTTCAAAAGGTGAATAGAAAATCTTTTCCCCTACTTTTACAGACATAGTTATCTCGGATGCAAATAAGGAACGATACTCGCCTTCCGCCATTGGCAAATTATGGCATGGAATATGGATTGTTGAATTTGCCAGATTCTTGAATCTGATGTCACAATGATTATCGCAATAAATGCAGGTGAAAATGATATGTAGCCTTGGTATCTGAGGTTGGTTCCCTTCTCCAGGAGACCTGGCGTATTGGCGCTTGCCTTTCGCGTCTCATTCTATACTCAGGAGGCCGTATGGCTTCTGCATTGTGCGCCAGAGCCGAAATCCTGCCGCCGGCCCAAACTGTGCGCGTTTGGCAAGGAATTGAGGTTCTTCTTATAGTTTTGATGCGGAACACTGCAAATATAGCATGGTGTAATTGCCTGTGAAATGACTCTATATGTCATCTTGGATGGTAACAGAAGGAGCTGCCTGTACGTGCATCGGTTTAGTTTGAGCACTTTTCGTAGTGAGTGATATTAGTACACTCGCTTTCGTTAATATGACGTAGGTGAAATGTAATGCAAGGATATTTATTTAAAAATTAAATTATTTATTTATTTATTAAACTATTGAAAATGAAACCTTTAAAAAGGGAAACAAAAGTCAAATTTCACAAACTGAGAATTTTCGATGTCATTTTGATTTTTAATTTTTTTATTACCCCACGCACGCGAAGCAAAAAGTGGGGTTAAGCAATTGGTTCATGTCTGTCCGTCCGTCCATCTTATCAGTTTATGATTGCCAGTTTATGATCGAGGAACAGTTAAACCTATTTAAATTGAATGTTATATTTTGAACATCGATATGGAACATTAAGAGGAAGACAAGTTTGCTGGTTTACCGTACTTTGGCTCTGAATCCGTCCCTATCACACATGCACAGAGAGGAGTGAGATAATTCTTAAGTGGTGGAGCCACTTCAATATTTGACTATCTGTCTGTCCATAAAAATGAAGAAGAAGAACATTCTAACTCACCTTGTTTAATTCCAAAGGATTCTAAAGGGCAATTATAATGGGTTTTCTTTGTTTCAAGGCTTTACCTATTTCATATTACAAATGTCAAACTGAACCGCTTCCTTCGACACGGGTGCAATTTTATTTTTTACTCTGTCTGACAGTTACCTACCTGTAAGTAACATTTAAAATCGTTATAAACAGGAAACTTACTGATTTTAAGGACGTTATAAAGGACACCAACAACAGGCACGAAAAACTAATGTAACGTGTTAGATAGAGTGGTGTAATCACTGCATCAATGGTGGTAAATTCTGGAATTAATATTTTTGCATGACTTTTACAATCTTTATTTTATTTAAATAAACTTGAACATTGTGGAACGCAAATTGCCTTCTTCATACTTCCAAGAACCTCCAGTTTTGCAGTTCTTGGACAAGTTATATAAGGTGGTGTATAAGACTGCTTCCACAGTGCTAAACCTCTGGATTTTTAAAAAACTATCTTTAAAATTATTGTTGCATTGAAGTTGAAGTATATGCTTGAACATCATGTGGGGGTATCATGTTCTATGAACTCATCTAGTTTTATTCTGTTATGTATGTATATATATATATATATATATATAGGAGCGTACGTTGGATCAGCACGTCGCTGCGTCCTTGGACAAATCCTCAGCACCATCCCGACACACACCACTGTGTGTGCTATGGAATGAGGTGTTTTTACAGCAGCCGGAGTGCAAATCCTGCCAACCAACCTCCTTGAGAGAAGACTCAGTACCCTGGTACTCATTTTTCCAACCTCGGAAGGTATGTATCAGGCTGAGTCAACCCCACCTGGTATTAATTCAACATCTGAACGGGATTCAAACTCAGGACCTATAGAATCCCAAGCCCGCCACCCTAACCATGAGGCCAACACCAGGTGTATTCTGTTATGTGACTAACTGTTAGTCACTCAATACAAGTAGCAAATATAACTTGGATTGAAAAATAATTTCTGCGGAGGCATTGATGTCTTGCTCGTGCCTGGGTGAAACACAGATACGATGGTACTTATTCGTTTCATTTTAATTGTACAAAAGGTAAGCTCTGTGGCAAGGCTTTTCTGAGGTTAAAGGTAAGCTTCTTTCTGATTTAATACTGAACCATCATGTTGATGTCACAGCTGAAACAATAAGAAAAAGACGTTATTAGTAAAGGTACCTTGTGTGAAGCAAAGCCAACGTAATCTTTAACCTTCAAAGTCACATATGGATCATCAAAGTTCAGACTATAATAAAGCTTGAAATAAAGAACGTTCTTCATGTGGCCTTTGTATATCAGAGCACTTCTCATAATTTAAACATTCACCTTCTCATGATGTGGAATTTTTCTAGTTTGTTCAAAGCAGACCGACTGTTTCCCACAGCATGTGCATTTTCATTGCATCGCTTTGTGAAATTCCTTTGTTGTGATGAAACTGGAGCTCCTCACTTGAAAAATATCGCACTTCCCTTATCACTCGGAGCAATCACCGCAGCAAAGTTGAATGTGTGAATCAGTCTGTTTCTCCCGCTATCAAAATGTGCAGCTTAACAAATTCTTCACTCAAACCCTCAATCACCTCCACCAATGAAATGTGCCGTGACATCAGCCAATCATTCCCCGGCTCTCCGAGGACATGTATGCCTGTGTGAGCATGATGTCTTCTTCGCACAAAGGGAGCTTTTCGCAGAGGTCCGAGTCGTAGAACCGAGGCTTACTCAAATCGATCGTGGCTGGGGGTGAAGTCAGGTTCCCCCATTGGCGACCCCTTGGCTTCAGACATTGACCCCTGCTGGTATTTTGGCCTTTGTTAGTACTGGTGGGATGTGGTTTGGAAGCCCCAAATGTGGTCTACTCGGAGTTGCTGGCCTTTTTTGAGAGGGTCAGAGATGAGGCACCGTCTACATTGATGCTGCAATATATTCTTCGGTCTTGCTTTCTCAAAGACATTAGGATGGTCATCCATGGCCATCTTATGTCTAGACATTCATCCACGTGCGACCTTGTTTAACCTCACTCTTCGGACTTTTAAAAGCTTTTGGACCTATGCTTGAGCGACAGAGACAAAACAGCCATCCTACACCAATGGAGTTCTCCTTCCTCCGTGCTCCGATGGGACTTGTTTATTGAGACGGTTTTAAGCGCTGCCATCCTGAGCAATTTCCCTTTTGGATCATTATTCTTCATGTGTTGTCTTTCCCTTTCCACCCGCCTCCTGGCTATGCAGAGCTCAGGGGTTTGGCAGTACTTTTGGAATATCCGAGTTTGATCTAATTAAGTACAGCATTGCAGGGAAACTGGGCAGTGTGTATTACAAGTATTAAAGTCTGTTTCGCCTTCGCCTTGTCGAGAGGATGATCAAATAAACGTCTGTCTTAGTCCTGCTGCTCATCCACTAAAGGAAATAGTATATTAATTTCAAAATCTGGAAAAATAAAGGAAAAATTGTATTGAGAGAACAGGCTGATAGAACATAATTTTAAATTACAGTAAGCCATGAAACAGAGATTAATATTGACAAAGAAATCATTAAAATGTCGAATATCATTATCTTCAAATGTATTTTTTAATGAAGACAACTCTGTAAGCAACACAGCACCAATGCTGAGGTTTAGGCCGATTGGAGGCTACACTGAGAATATGAAACTTGCGCATTACATTTTACTATGAGTAGTGCCAATCCAGAGTGCGAGCGAGAGCATAAAGCTCACACTGGCATTTGTGAGCCGACCGGGAAAGCCGAGCGAAGCACAGCCTGGGGAGATTTGGCCGCCTGCCTCTGCGTGGGCTATCTGTCAGCCTAATGCCACTGCCATTTACTTGGCTTCCCGTGCCTGCCGAGTACAGCTCAATTGGCGACCAAATCACTCCGGTGGGAACGTGGCGCCAGACCGACAATTCGCGACGATTCGCCTTGGCAAACACAGGTGCTATGAATTTTAGTGCAAACCAACGGCTAGTGATAAACAGCGGCTTTTGCAGTCTTTTTGGCCACCAATAGATCTGAGTGTTACTCTGTTACACCCACATTTTTGGTCTTGCAGGGGATGATTCATCAAAATTCGGCCTTCTCGGCTCAATATTACTATTTTGTGTAGCTTCCAAGCTGGGTATACAGAACAATTTGCTAAATCACAATTTCGTCTACAATTTTATGATAATAAGAAGCTGCTCATGCAAAGATACTTGCATGAAAATCTCCACTAAAAAAAAATTAATGGACAAAAGGTTACATGACATGACATAAAACAGTACTACAAAGTGTATATATATATATATATATTCGTACACATACAGTCACGTGAAAAAGTAAGTACACCCCATGTAAAGTGTTGACTTTTTCAATATATTTCAACATACAGCTATTTGATCTTCATTTCAACAATATTGAAAGATAAAGGTGATATAATATAACAAATATCATGAAACATTTACATTTTGTAGTCCATTGTATAATTTAAATAAACATAAATGCAAATTTCACATGTGGAAAAAGTAAATGCACCCTTGGCTCTAATAGGTGGTATCGCCCCCTTTGGCAGAAACAACCTCAAGTAGGCGTTTCTTATAACTGTCTACCAGTCTCTGACATCGACTGGGAGAATTTTTTGCCCACTCCTCCATGCAGAATTCTTTCAGCTGTGTGATGTTTGAGGGGTTTCTTGCGTGCACAGCTTGTTTCAAATCTGGCCTCCAAAGCCAGTCGCCGACTGGGCATCCTCCGTCGTGCGAAGTCCTTCCTTGGCACATGTGAACTCCTCACCACATACAAGGCTTTCATCCACAGCTCAATGGAATACTGCTCTCCCCTCTGGGCTAGTGCTCCTGCCTCACACCTAGCTCGTCGTCACGCTGTTGAAACCAAAGCTTTCAGAATCATTGGAATCTCCGGTGATGAAGCTAACTCCAAGGGCCTCTCACCCACTCACCGCAGGCAGGTTGGTGGTCTTTCACTCTTCTACCGACTCCTCTCTGGCCTTGCCCCCCGCCCCCCCCCCCCAGCTATCTCTGGGCTCTGTCCCGCAAATATTCCTACAGGTCGCACAAGATCTGCCTGCAACCCTCTTATGGTTAAACTGCCAAAATCAAGACTCTTTGCTCACCTTCGCTCCTTCATTCCTCTTTTCTCCCGCCTCTGGAACAAACTCCCTCACTCTCTACAATCCCACTCCACCCTCCAGGTCTTTAAAACAGCTGTTCACCACCATCTCTTATCTTCCCCCATCCAAAACCTTGATCTTTTCTACCCCCGCTAATTTCAACTTCTGTCCTGGAAGTCCTTGGTGTCCTTGTGTTTTATACTTCTCCCACCCCCCCCCCCCCCCTTCCTACGCCTCCTTCCCCCAAGCCCTCTCCCTCCCACACATCTCCCTGCTCTCAAATGTTGTGTTTGTGTGCTTCCCCTTCTCTCCCAATCTTGTCTTCCGCTCCCTCTTTTTATGTATTTTGTTTGTCTGGTTGATTTGTTTGTGAAGTAAATGTTAGCTCTTTCACGAGCCTCGATTCAGTATACAACGAAAAAAAAAAAAAAAAAAAAAATCCCCCAACAACATCTCGATGGGATTTAGATCCGGGCTTTGACTTGGCCATTCCAGAACCCTCCATTTCTTTCTTTTCAGCAATTCCTTGGTGGATTTACTGGTATGTTTAGGGTCATTGTCATGTTGCAAGGTCCACCTTCGGTTGAGCTTCAACTTCCGACAGATGGCCTCACATTATCCTCCAGCACCCTCTGGTACAATGAAGAATTCATAGTGGATTCTATGATGGTGAGCTGCCCAGGCCCTGATGCAGCAAAGCTGCCCCAAACCATAATATTTCCACCACCATGCTTTTCAGTTGGTATCAGGTTCTTGTGGTCAAATTCTGTCTTTGGTTTATGCCAAACATGTCTTCTGGTACTGTGGCCAAATAGCTCTACCTTTGACTCATCTGTCCAGAGCACATTGTTCCAGAAGTGCTGGTCTTTGCCTTGGTGTTCATTGGCAAACTTAAGTCTTGCCCTGATGTTCTTTCTGGACAGCAAAGGTTTCCTCCTGGCACACCTCCCATGTAGATCAAATTTGTGCAGCCTCTTTCTAATGGTAAACTCGTGCACTTTGACATCAACAGTGGAAAGAGTTACCTGTCGGTCCCGTGATGACATTCTGGGGTTCTTAGAGACTTCTTTCAGCATCTTGCGGTCTGCTCTCGGGCTGAACTTGCTGGGGCGGCCTGGCCTGAACAAGTTGGCAGTTGTTTGGAATCTTCTCCACTTGAAGATGATCTTTCGGACAGTCGATTGATTGATTTCAAATTGTTTGGCGATCTTTTTAATTCCCTTCCCAGACTCGTAGGCATCTATAACCTTCTTTCTGAAGGCCTCAGAGAGCTCTTTTGATCTTGGCATGGTGACGCCGCACACTTCAAAAACAAAGAGCAAACCAAACGAAATGTCTGAGGTTTAAATAAGACAGGTTCCTCCAAGATCCTTTCTAACATGTTCTCATCATTTGCACCTGAGCTGGTGCACCTGATTCTAATTTTAGATATTTGAAGTCGTGATAAATGTAGGGGTGTACTTACTTTTTCCACACGTGAAATTTGCATTTATGTTTATTTAAATTATACAATGGACTACAAAATGTAAATGTTTCATGATATTTGTTATATTATATCACCTTTATCTATCAATATTGTTGAAATGAAGATCAAATAGCTGTCTGTTGAAATATGTTGAAAAAGTCAAAGCTTTACATGGGGTGTACTTACTTTTTCACGTGACTGTATATATTATTGGAAAATACATATTATTGGAATTAACGCTCTTATTATTATTATGAAAACAATACTGCTGTATAACAATAATATAATAATAATCGGTTTATTCCGAAAGGACTTTTGCAGCCATAGGCTGTATTAGTCAATTTACAAATCCTGCATTTTGATTACAATAAGTTACAATAATAATATAAGATGCAGCAGAAATGCATAAACCATTATCAAGTTATTTCAACACAAAAAGGCCAGAAGGAAAATATGAAAGGCATTATAAAGTGTTGCAATTTAAAATATCAAAATAATGAAGTAGATCAAAACAATCAATTGTGGTAGAGTAGACTCAGAGTGTTGCACAACAAAGGCACCATGAAGTGTAGCGAGAAAAAAATAATTTAATAAAGCTGTACCAAGCCTCCCCATGAATTTTAACCAGACCGAAGAAGCCATGGAGGCTGTGACATTGACCGTCTCCCCGACCTCCATCCCACAACTCTGGCGATATCCACAGCGTTTGCACAGAAAAACACGGAGAAGTCCCATGCACACGCAGCAGAGAACACCAAGGTCAGAGAACAACACAGACCAAGCAGCGGGCGGAGGGGCGCAGGAACGAGCAAGGTGGTGGGCACAATGGCGAGCAGATCAAATCATGAGTAGAGGGAGGGCAGCCGTGGCAGGAAGGGAGTGCCCATCTGTGATGCCAAGGCAGATCCAAAACGTCGCCGACAAAACCAAGGAGAAGCATGCAACGGAGAGCCAGATGCGCAACGGAGAGCCAGGTGTGCAACAGAGAGCCAGGTGCGCAACGGAGTCAGGTGCACAACAGAGAGTCAGGTGCACAACGGAGAGCCAGGTGTGCAACACAGAGCCAGGTGTGCAGCCAGGAACCAAATCAGTCGAAATGCAGGGCAGTTCCTCTTTAGCCAGCAGCGCAAGGACAGCACCGGCATGAAGGCAAAATGCAGAGCCAAGAATATGGCACCACTCACGACTCGCAAGTTTTCAGGCATTCTTCCATCACGATCCTTGCTCAAAACCCCGCCGATGAAACCCACTGCAAGAAACCTCCTGCCCACTGCAAGAGCGGCCCGAAAGGTCATGAATCCGAACACCACAAAAACTGGCACATCCACAAACAGGGGAACGCAGTCCATGCTGGCATGGGAGGGAGGGTGCATCTCGCCAGCACCGAGACCATCAGAGGGTCGGTCACTACAGAACCATGTCGGCCTCAGAGGCAGAACTCAAGCACCGAACCGTGCGATACAGGGAGCTCAAGGTGTCTAGACAATCATGAATCCATATTGAATCATTGGAACTCCATCGTTTGCTAAATTTAAATATGAATTTAAATAAACTAAAAACAAAACGACAAACCTTAAGGACTCTTTTCACCATGAAACACACACGATACCGGCTAATCCCGGTATTAGTTTATTCTATGTTTCGAGTCAACAACGAATCATCCATACACCGCTTCAATCTAGAAACGTTTCAATAACGACAAAGGGATTGCAGTGCTGCGATTATATTTACTATATTATTAGTATTAACGCTATTATTATTATTATTATTACGAAAACAATACGACTGTATTAGATTATTCTATGTTTCAAGGCCTAAGACCTCTAAGTACTGTGTCGTTGGAAGACCGATAACACCGATGCTTTCGATATTTGATGGCCATTTTAACAATCAGTTTGTTGGTGTTTGACACTGAATGAAAAACGTGAAGGTAGAGCATGGCGATTGTGATATATGACAGGTTCAACGATATGTTTGGCCTGAAAGAAATTGGAATCAAAATGGCGGTGTGCGGAGTCAGCCGCCGTACCTGCGTAATGACATCAGACGTAATCGCATCACCCTGTCATGTGACCAGATACTCAGCTGATTGGTATACGTTTGAGGGGACATACATACATACATACATACGGATGGACAAACACTGTTCTAGACGGCTTTGCCCTATGGGCTACACCGTAAAAACGGTGAATGGGAAACCATGAACCAATAAATTCCACATTCCTGTGCCACCTGTAGTCGAACATCAAGCATAGACAGCAGATTCGTGAAGGACTTGCACGAAAAACGTACCCCGTCTGAATGATTCTATACCCAGTCAATTGCGAATCTGCATATGGCGATTCGTGAATATCACAGTTAGAAAGCAGAAATCCTCACGTCATTTCCTCATTAATTTGAACTCAATATCTTTATTTTCATTCCAAACAGCATAACTCAATTCACATATTAAATAGCATTAATATAAACATGACCAAAAGTCTAACAGCAGCATAGCTGGGCTTGTAAAATATTATAAACCACAAACACACATGATTAGCTTTTTAAACAGTCGCTAATGCTGTTTATAACATTAAACAAAGAAATTTGAAGGAGTCTCGACATCCATGAGGTAAGTTTTACTTACAGAACTGAGCGAAGATCTACTGTAATCTATATACCCCACAAGGGTTGGAGGTGTGCTCATTTACCAAGCAGCTAGCTATCGCTTGCCAAGCCAGCCGTTCCTTATGGGTTTTGAAAGGGGTGCTTGCACGAATGCTTAAACCACTTGGCGATCTCTCCACAAGAAACTTGGTAAATGAACACACACCCAATGTTATTGAGACCCGATCATAGACCGACTGTAATCTATATACCACAAAGAGGAATGACCTTTCCTGCGCTCTCGACGTGAGTGGGTGTTTACGAGGTAATGACATCATATACGTAATGACGTAGCATGACGGTCGGACACAAAACTTCCGCAACTTTAATATATATAAGATATATATTTAACCTCCAGTAACGTTGCAGTCACTACAAAGTGATTAGTGTTACGATTAGATTTACTATAATAATAACGTTACGTTATTATTACAAAAATTCTATTATTTTTAAAAACCGAGGTGAATTACGCACTTCCGCTTTTACTCCGCTTCAATCCATCAACTTTCCATTCACGACATTGGGATTAAAGTGTTATGGTTATATTTACTATAATATTATTATTACTACGAAAACGATACAACTGAAACGATACCACTGTATTAACAAACCTGGGTTTAATTTGTCCAAAGCGGGTGGTGAATCAAAACGTCTAAGGCCTATACATACCCTATTGTTGGAAGAGACGTAACGCCGATGCTTTCGATATTTGTTGGTCATGTTAACAATCGGTTTGTTTGTGTTTCACACTGAATGAAAAACGTCAAGGTAGAGCATGGCGATTGTGATATATGACAGGTTTGACAATATGTTCCGCATTGACGGCATATAAATAAAAATGGCGGTGCGTGGAAAGTCAGCTGCAGCACCGCCGTCATGACATCAGACGTAATCACATCACCCTGTCATGTGACCAGATTCTCAGCTCTGATTGGTATACGTTTGAAGGGGACATACATGCACAACTCACAATGAGTTAGGGATATTGGCAGGTTCTTTGGTGTGGTTGATTTTGTGTATTAATTATGTTGAAAAAAGTTGTTGGTCCTAATTCTATGGTTATTAATGAGTGAAAAAACACAGCATTCTTGATTTCAATACCATAACCCTAACCCCAATAAAAAAATTAACTCACTCCCACAATATCCCTAACTTATTGTGAGTAGTGTACATACAGACAGACAAACACTGTTCCAGACGGCTCTGCCCGATGAGCTACGCTCTACGCCCTATATCAAATATACTTTTACCAACATTCGTGACACAAACAAATATTTAAATCCTTGCTGATGTTGCATCTGGATATGGAGCAGTTCCGAACGGTTGAAAATTCAAAATAATAATTGTATTCACTCAATTCCAAACAACATCATTCAAATCATAAATTAATACTATAACAAAATACTGTTAAATGACGATTGTATTGAGATATTATCAAACCACCTCATTATCGTCATGTGTTCACTTCCAGATTCAGCAGCAGGTTCATATCGAGTCAATTTCAAAATCATAATTTTATTGAGGAATTTATGAAACCTCCTACCTACCTTACAACATCCGCTAGGACCCCAAAACATTCCACAGAAGTTTTTACGGGTAGCCCCAAAACTGAGGGAGTAGTTTGGGGACGGACAGACAGACACTCCTGTTTTATAAAAAAAAAAAATATATATATATATATATATATATATCAAGGACAGATCCACATCTCTCACATGTGAATGGAGCGGATAATCAATCACCTCTCACCTAATTAATTACACCAGGTGGCAAGGATTATATAAATAAATCGACCCCTCCCATGCTCTTCTAGGCAAAGAAAGCTGCATAACTGCAACCAATGCAACCAAAACAGGCTACACTAGGTAAGCCCATTGCTGTTTCAAACTCTGCCCAGAGTCCCTTCACAGCTGTAATGACATTTACACATAGTACACACAACAGAATTCCAATGCTACACACAACCTCAGCTGCCGGTCCGGTTTCATCGTTTGTTGGCAAATCGTCATTGACAGCGTTTTTCTCCCTGCATTGTGGAATGGGTAAATGGGGTAAATAACTGGTTGAGCTGTTTTAGTTATGGACTGGGTAATTGTAGATTCGCTACTCCCAACTCCCGTTTGGATCCAGCACCCTCGTCACCTCGTCCACCTCCCGTTCTCCGTCAGACTCGTGAACCGTGAATCAGACCTAGACTCCCGACTTGTCTCAGACTTGTCCCAGACCAACTTGTAGACTCCAGAGTCCAGACCAACTGACTAATCGCTGGCTGATGACCACCTTTTCATCTGTCTGGAGAGGGAGGGGTGTCATGCATGGACCCTCGCCTCGTTGAGGAAGCACATGTCTTGGCGCCATTTGCCAGAGAATTCCGAAGATTGTACTTGGTCCATGTAGATGCACCTTTTGAGGTGCCATTGTATGGTGTGAAATGACCACAGCCCATGCGGTGATGTGAGAGTTAAAAACAGATGGAAGATGAGGAGACGAGACAGACGAGGATGCGGGTGAGGAGACGAGGTGGGGTGAGACATGGGAGGGGGTGAGGGAGAGAGCTCCTTAGACATCCGATCCTGGTCCTTGTTAATTGGGGTTTCATAACACTTCCGCTAACACTCATTAAGAGATAATTGATGAATAATTAACCCCTCATCAACCCTTAAGTCATTTTTGTAACAATATATATCGTATTTGCTCGTAGTACATGAAAGGATGTATTTATAGAAGCAGAATATTTGTCTAGAATAGTCAACGTTTAATAGATTACTGAAAAGAAACACCTGTTGTAAGATCCTAACAGCAAACTGAGGCTGCGGTCATGCTCACTGGATTATGACAAAGCCTTGTGGGAGAATCCACTAAAAATATGGACACCTTTATAGGTGGACAAGAAAGCCGTATTTTCACACTGACAGTGTTCCACAAAGTGCGCACTTCGGGTGAAGGTCACATTTTTCAAATACAGAACTCTTAACCCCCGAATGCAATAACTTCCAGAGCTTCCGGAGGAGATTAAACAGTGCGATAGTTGTTTAACCGGCATAACAGTGACCTATTGATATTACGTGATGGGCATCCACCTTCGCATTCATCTTGTCTGGATATTTCATTTCCCTCATTTCTGCTTCTCTCACAAGTTCCACACTGTATCCTCATCGCCGTATTCAATCGGTCAAGTATTCGGCTTATCTGGTATCCAGGGCCTAAACATATCAGTGGACAGCGTGGCCCAGGCTCAACCGAAATCAACGTTATTTGGCGATGCAAAAGGCAGGTAAAGTCTGCTTTGCTGCTTCGCATCACCGGGTGACCTTCACAGCATAATGGTATTCCCTCCAACAGTGCCAGATACACATCGCTGGGCATGCGGTCATTTTCGAAAGCCACCCATCTGCAGCACAAACAGATCGCACGCTGCGGCCGAATGAGCGTCGAGAAACCGGGAGGCCTCTGAACGGTGCTCGGATTACAGAGGATCGTGAAGGCCTTTGCTCATGAAAACACGCGCTCCTCTCTTTCTCTTAGTGGGTGTCTTGGGAGCCTTTGGAAGTATGTAATCCGTTATAAACCATTAACACATCCGGAATTAAATGCGTTCTGTACTGCGAGACAGACACCCAGACACACGCTTTAACTTTTCACAAGAAAGGTCACATTTTTTTGTTTTTTTCCCCCAGAGCATTTTGAAAGTGATTATTCTTTGGCGTTCAGCTCTCCTCACGTGGCAGATTGTGATGGAATTTTCTTCAATTGTAACATTTTTGTCTTTGCCATAACCAGTTAGTGCAACGCCTCCAAAGAGCTCAAGGGGGGCTACTGCCTTACAACCCCGCGGAAACATCATTTTGCATACGTCAGCAGTTTGCTTGAAAGTGAGTTTTCTTTAATTTCATGGCCTCAAAACTTTTGTATTTTTTTTGCACTCAAAATTTTTGATTCAAATCAAGTCAAAGTTTTTGTATTTTTTGTAATTAGTATTTTTGTACTCATGTTTGTATTTTTCTTAAACTAGCAACGGTACCCACCCTACAGGCGGGGCTTCAGTTGGGAGGCCCAAATGAAAAGGCAAAATATCAGAAATTGGAGGCTTTTTTGATATTTTATGATTCATATAAACATCCGTTAAATCATATCACACGCAAATCATCAAAATCTAAACAGTATTTGTAGAATTTCAATAAAAGCCACATCACTGTTCATGTCGGTAAATATTATTCCATTGTGTTTGGAAAAACTGGAAAATTGGGGAAGAATTGGAAAAACAAGATAGCCTATTTTACTCCTGGGGGTCCCAGGATTACCCACCCAAAATATCGTTGCGATCGGTTCAGCCGTTTTTGCGGTACCTGGGAACGGACGGACAGACGGACATTTGGTGAATTATAGTAAGATGATGCAGTTTGAACTGGAGAATATTTTTTTATTGCAATTATCTCAGGCTCTTAGCGCATCAAAAACAGGAGAGTTTGGTGTATGGTACTTTTAACTCTATAGTGGAGGACATCACGTAGGACAAGCAGGGTAAGAGACATGGGGTGTACGTTTACCTGAATTACAAGGACATTAATGCACAGTGGGTAAATCAACACAGTATTTGAGATTTCAAATTGGGGTCAGCATCGCGAGCTAAGTGCTCAGACCGGAATGCGAAATAGGCCAACATTAGAGCTTTTACATTAGTCCTGGGAAATATTCACACCAGCACTCTATTTTTACGATGTTAAATTGCCCCAATTGAATTATTTTTGCGTATTTTGTTTTACTACTACACTTGCTCATTACGGGGGTGGCAGGGGGGTCATGCTATTACCCTAATTATTATTATTGCTAATTATTATTACTATTACTTATGTTGGATCAGGACATTGAAAATATCACACCATGCCTCACCATTCTAAATTCCAGATAATATTACTTACTTCCATAAGGGTATCGGTGGAGGGGGATGGGGGCATGGGGTGGAGGGGGATGGGGGCATGGGGGGGAGGGGAGGGAGGACCGGGGCAATATTGCAAGTCACAAAATCACTTTGGGAGTGGGAATATTGTGTTGTAGTATATCTATATATATAAAACACAGTTTGTGTGTGTGTGTGTAATGTTACCGATAGACTCCGAAACGGAGAGGCTCACGTGCTTGATATTTGGCATAGACATGGCCATTGAGCCTGGGACGAACATGGCCGAGACCATATTTGACGAGATCCATATTTTTTATTCATATTTACCTCAGCGCATTTCAGCGAAGTACCCGCTAATCTCAGCCAGTGCCAGAACAGCTCGCTGATTCGCTCAGAGCGATCACGTGATGTTCCATCTCGTCACACGTCACACGTTTGCACGTAATTCAGGGCGAAAAGCGATTGCGTTTTTTCACCTTTATGCGATCGTGTTTTGTGTCGATTTTGTGCGATATGAATTAAATTTTAATTCATATTTCATGTTTACGAATTCGAATACGAAGGATTTCCCCTTTCCCCTTTCGATTTCGAATACGAATCGAATACGAGCTTGAGTCGAGAGGGCGAATGTACGGGTTGGGAATGTACGGGTCTCCCTTCCCCCGCCCGGCAACGCCGGTACTGGAGGGCGTCACAGGATCGGTGAGTCTCCAAAATCTGCTTCGTGCTGTTGTTGCGAAGATGCAGGACGATGTCGCGATTGTTGTGCTGCTCTCATACCATGAGAACTGCAACGTCATTGTTGACTGGCCCTCCCCTTCCCCTCCCCCCTCTGCCCTCCCCTTCCCCCTCCCTTCCCCCTCCCCCCTACCCCTTCTTCCCTCCCCCTCCCCCTCCTTTTCCCCCGCCCCCTCCTCTTCCCCCTTCCCCCCTCCTCCCCTCCCTCCCTCTCCCTTTCCCCCCCTACCCCTTCCCCTTCCCACTCCCCCTCCCCTCCTCACTCCCCTCCCCCTCCTCCCTCCCTTTCCCCCTCCCTCCCTTCCCCCTCCCCCTCTCCCCGTCCCCCGACACTCCCCCTCCCTTCCCCCTCCACCCTACCCTTTCCCCTTCCCCCTCCCCCCTCCCCCCTCTTCTCCCCTCCCCCCTCCCCCCCTCTTCTCCCCTCCCCCCTCTCCTCCCCTCCCCCCTCTCCTCCCCTCCCCCACGTTCCCCTCCCCTCCGCTTCCCCTCCCCCTCCCCTCCCCCGCCCGGCAATGCCGGGTACTTCTGCTAGTCATTAATATAATGCTAATTATTATTGTTGTTATTACTTTTGTAATGAGAAGTGGCTTTTGGAAAAACGCCACAAAAAGCGCCTTGGAAGAACTTCACGGCAGCAGGAAGGGGCTCGTTATTAACCTTTGTGGGGTATATAGACTACAGTAGATCTGGTCGTGTTAATAACCCTTGTGGTAATGGCACGTCAAGGAGGAAACACCCCTTGGGGAGGTGGGATATTATTAGTATTAATATTGTTTTGTTATATACATTAATATGCATTAATATAGAATACACATTATTATTATACTATTATCATTAGTTTTGTTATTAGAAGCGTCCTTGGAAAAACGCCACAATAAAGCTATCTTGACACGGATATACACCTCAATACGCAACCCCCTTGGCGGAGAAAATCCCCTTGGCGGAAAAAGCCCCCTTGGCGGAGAAAACAGCCTTGGCGGAGAAAACCCCATTGGCGAGAAAACCCCCTTGGTGGAGAAAGCCCCCTTGGCGGAGAAAACCCCCTTGGCGGAAAAAGCCCCCTTGGCGGAGAAAACAGCCTTTTTTTTTTTTTTTTTTTTTTTTTTTTTTTTTGTATACAAGATCGAGGCTCGTGAAAGAGCGAACATTAATCACACAGAAAGACAAACAGACACATAAAACAAATAACATCGGGAGCGGTAGACAAGATGGGGAGAGAGGGGGAAGGACACAAACACAACATTTGAGAGCAGGGGACCGAGAGACATGGAGACATCGAGAGATCTGTGGGAGGGAGAGGGCTTTGGGGGGAGGCATGTGAAGGGGGGGAGGCATGTGAAGGGGGGGAGGCATGTGAAGGGGGGGGGGGTGGGAGAGGTATAAACCATATGGACACTGCCAGGATTTCCAGGAAATAAGTTGGAATTTCAAACAAGGTGGATCTGGGGTGAATTAGTGGGGGTAGAAAAGATCAAGGTTATGGATGGGGGAAGATAAGAGATGGTGGTGAACAGCTGTTTTAAAGACCTGGAGGGAGGAGAGGGATTGAAGGGAGTGTGGGAGTTTGTTCCACAGGCGGGAGAAAAGAGGAATGAAAGAGTGAAGGTGAGCAGAGAGCCGAGATTTCGGCAGTTTAACCATCAGAGGGTTGCTGGCAGATCTTGTGCGACCTGTAGGAATATTTGGGGGACAGAGCACAGAGAGAGCTGGGGAGCAAGGCCGGAGAGGAGTCGGTAGAAGACAGAAAGACCACCTACCTGCCTGCGGTGAGTGAGTGAAAGGCCCTCAGAGATAGCTTCATCGCGGGAGATTCCAATGATTTTGAAAGCTTTGGATTCAACAGCGTGAAGCCGAGCCAGGTGTGAGGCAGGAGCACCAGCCCATAGGGGAGAACAGTATTCCATTGAGCTGCGGATGAAAGCCTTGTAAGTGGTGAGGAGCTCAGGTGTGCCGAGGAAGGACTTCGCACGACGGAGGATGCCCAGTAGGCGACTGGCTTTGGAGGCCAGCTTGGAAATGTGGTTTTCCCAAGAAAGATCATGGCAGATAGTGAGACCCAAAAGCTTGAGTGACAGAACTTCTTGGAGAGGATTGTTGAGAAAGTAGATGGGAGAGTTGTCCAGTCGATCTTTTCGGAGAGACATAGTAAGAGAGTGAGATTTGGCAGGATTGAAAGACATGTTCCACTTGTTTGACCAGTCTGTGATTTTGTCCAGGTCTTCAGAGAGTGAGGAGGCTGCAGACTGCCGATCTGAGGGAAGAGGAATGGAGCGGCAGAGAGTGGAGTCATCAGCAAAGAGATAGAGAGGATTTTCCAGAGAGTCAGAGAGATCATTGATAAAGACCAGAAAAAGCACAGGGCCCAGCACACTTCCTTGGGGAACTCCAGCCTGAACAGGAAGGGGAGATGAGAGAAATCCATTCAGGGCCACACGTTGACTACGACCAGAGAGGAAGTCCGCAAGCCATGCATGGAGATTTCCATGGATACCATAGGAGGAGAGTTTGGTGAGCAGAGCTGGGTGCCAGACCGTATCAAAGGCCCTTGATATGTCAAGGGAGACAGCTCTGATTTCCTGTTTGGCATTGAGGACCTCCATCCATTGTTGAGACAGCAGAAGCAGCATGTCCAGAGTAGAGTGACCTGGTCTGAAACCAAATTGATGATCAGAGATCAAGCCATTGGAGAAGAGGAAAGATTTCATATCCGAAGCAATGATGGATTCCATGACTTTGCTGATAATTGGGAGCAGGCTGATTGGTCTGTAGTTGCAAGGATCTGTTTTTGCACCTTTTTTGTGTAAAGCGGTAATGTTAGCTGATTTCCAGGATGCTGGCAGATGACCTTGAGCAAAAGATAGGGTGAAAAGCACAGAGAGAGGGTGAGATAGAGCGGCAGAGCAGGATTTTAAGACCCGTGGGCTGATGCCGTCTGGTCCAGTTGCAGAATCAGAGTCGAGGTTTGACAAAAACTCCTCCACCTTGTCAGGAGAGAAGGACACAGAGTCCAGGAGCAGTTGGGTTCGACTGGGAAAGGTGGGAACAGAGAGAGATGGGTTTGGGACTAAGGATTTCGAGGCGAACACAGAGTTGAGGCATTCGGCTTTGTCACGTGCGATGTCAACTGTGTGGCCATTTGAGGTAAGGGAGGGGATGGAGGGGGAACAAACACCAGAAACGGATTTGACCAGACGCCACCAGGATTTGGAGGAAGGAGACAGGTTTGAGAGTTCATTCTTGAGTGAGGAGAGATAGTGCTTCCTGGCACTCCTGAGGGTAGACACACACTTGTTCCGAGCTTGGTGGAAGGAACTGAGATTTCCATCAGTTGGATTAGCCTTCCAAGAGGCAAAGGCAAGTTGTTTCAGGGCAACTGCCTCACCACAAGATTCAGTGTACCATGGACGGGAGGAAGGGTAAGACAATTGAAGGCGAGATGGGATAAATCTGTGCATGAGAGAGATCAGTTTGCTTTGGAGGAATTCCCAGGAAGAATTGATGTCAGAGGCAGTGGAGATGGGAGACCAATCCAGACGATTGATGGCTGCTTGAAGACCGTCCCAGTCGGCCTGAGTGAAATGCCAGACTCGTCGACGCTGAGGAGGCTCTCTGAGAATGGCCAGAGAGATGTCCACTTTGACAAGCACATGATCAGAAGAACCGATTGGAGCAGAAGAAGAGCAGCAGACATTAGCAGGGAAGTTTGTCATAACCAAGTCTAGAAGAGAAATACTCCATTGGCTGAGATCCGGGTCGGGAAATTGACAGATTGTGTCAATCCCAGTGAGTCACAGAAGTCCTTTGCTGAGGTGCCATGACTAGTGAGAGAGGAACCCACACCCAACCAGGTGGCATGATGACAGTTGAAGTCACCACATATGAGGAAGAGAGAGTTGGGATGAGTGGATAGAAGTTGGTCCATGTTGTCAGACAGCTAAATGTAGATGGAGTCATCACTGTTTGGGGGACGGTACAGAACACATATGAACAAAAGGTGGGAGCGGAGAGGAAGCCGTAACCAGAGGTACTCCTGCGGGTGAGGAGGAAAGAGAGCAGTGCAAGGAGAGTGAGGGAGAGAGTTTTTGACAAAGATAGCCACCCCACCACCAGGCCGAGGCTCAGGTCTATCATACCGGAGGAGGGAGTAACCAGGAAGAGATATTAAGGAATCAGAGACATCTTGAAGGAGGAAAGTCTCTGTTAAGCAGATCAAGTCTGGATTGTCAGAAGCAACCTGTATGGAGAGATCAGTCAGGTTTGAGCGAAGGCCCCGGATGTTTGAGGTCCATACCGTTAATGAAGAGAGAGGGGGAGCATCGGGTACAGGACAGGGGAGGGGAGGAGTAGGGTAAGATGAAGGATGAGAGGGGGAGGTAGGGAGAGCAGTTGATAGTGTTTCAGATGTTGCAGAAGAGTTCCAAGAAAGGGAAGGATGAGGAGGATGAAAGGTTTGCTGGTGAAGGGATGCGGCACAGTGAGGGGTTGTTTGAGGGGGGGCAGAGGAAAGCAGAAGGTTTGGGGGGGTGGAGGTATGAGATAGAAGGGAGACGAAGTGGGGAGGAGGCAGCTTGGAGGAGGAGGGGGGAGGAGAGAGAATTGGAGAGGAATGGTATGGGGGGAGAATTGAATGGGAGGGATTGGGGGGGAGTTTTGAAGGGGAGGAGTGAGGGGGGAGTTTAGGAGGGGAGGGGCAAGGGGGGAGTTTTGGAGGGAAGGGGAAAGGGGGGAGATCAGGAGTGGAGGGGCAAGGGGGGGGATTAGGAGGGGAGGGGCAAAGGGGAAGTTTAGGAGGGGAAGGGCAAGGGGGGAGTTCAGGAGTGGAGGGGCAAGGGGGGAGTTTAAGAGTGGAGGGGCAAGGGGGAAGTTTCGGAGTGTAGGTGCAAGGGGGGGGATTTGGATGGGAGGGGCAAGAGGGGAGTTTAGAAAGTGGATGATTAATGAAAGACGAACATTGATAACAAATTGGGTTTGTTGTGATTTTCAAGTTAGCAATCTAGTTCAGGATGATGGAGGAGGGATGGAATGAATGTGAATTTAGACCATGTAGTGAGGGAGACGTATAAGATATTGAATTTCTTTTTTTTGAAGTGGAATGAGTTGGAGAGGAAATTGAGAAAAGCCTTTTAAAGAGGAAGAAAAACAGCGTGTTGTAATATACCACTGAATAAAAAACAGAAGGGGAAAGGTTAAACATATTTAAAAATATTTAAACAGAACTATGAACAATCTTATATGCACAAAAATACCAACGGGGGGAGAGCCGAGAGGGACCACCACGAGTCACGTGAACAGGGCAAATGGTGGATGGCAAGGAGATAATGGGGGTGGGGCGAACAGCACACCTGGACAGAAAATACAGGATGAGACAACAGTACACGTGGAGAAAATAAAATAAATGTTTTTGGTTTTTTTTTTTTTTTTTTTGGGGGGGGGGGGGGGGGGGTGGGGATTTAGAACGTTAGACAGTATTATGTTCGGGGTAGAAGGGAAAAAACCAAGAGCCAAGCAAAACACACTTAAGTTAACAAAACACCGACGGGGGTACAACTACAGTACAAGGCCACACACGAGGAGCAGAACACGATTAATTAAATACGAGTTACAGGAAATTCAAACCAAAACGAACTATAATCAAACAATATCACATGGACGATAAAATAACGAATTGAAATTTGACAATCTATCTGGGGAAATGGGGGAGAAACACGTGGTCGAAGAACGAACGAACGAATAAGAAAGAATAAACGAATGAGCACAGAGAAGGTAATGTCTTTTTTTTTTCTTTTTTTTGAGTTGAGATTTACATAAGGAAGTAGGCTTTGGGGTGGAAAGACTGCGAAAACAGAGAACGAAAGTTATTGGATCACAAACGACAGGCGCTGAGAGAAAAACAAAGCCTCAAGGTTGTACAGTGTACACTGTACAGGGCCTCGAGACGACACGAATTAACGCGATTTTCAATACAGGTATGAAAGATTTGCACCGAAAATCTTTGACGGGACAATATACGTACATACACCATAAAAGAAATACAGTTATAACGAAAATACAAATTGGAACAATGACTTAACTTCGATTTCGATGGAGAGCGTGGAGACCTGCGAAAAAACGAACCGTCGCCAGCAAGACCGGAAACGGAAGTCAACCCGTCGCCTTTGCGGAGAAAACCCTATTGGCGAGAAAACCCCCTTGGTGGAGAAAGCCCCCTTGGCGGAGAAAACCCCCTTGGCGGAAAAAGCCCCCTTGGTGGAGAAAACAGCCTTTGCGGAGAAAACCCCATTGGCGGGAAAACCCCCTTGGTGGAGAAAGCCCCCTTGGTGGAGAAAACCCCCTTGGCGGAGAAAACCCCCTTGGCGGAGAAAACCCCCTTGGTGGAGAAAACCCCATTGGTGGGAAAACCCCCTTGGCAGAGAAAACCCCTTTTGGAGGGGGGCAAATGAATTCACTACAACCTTCATTCATTCATTCATTCTTCATTGTGTGACCCTTAGTCCTTCTGTTAAGCTTTGTTGAGATTGGATAATTAATAACCGAATGTATCACAGTCAAAAAATTTCAGACAGACACCAAATTGCCTATTTTAGTATGTTTTTAATTTTTAACATTACGTTCTTCTGTTATGTAAAATCATCTCAGTTGCCTGTTAGTGCGAGTTTGCCTTTGATGAAATTGAAATTGTCATCAATGAATGTGACCAAAAAAAACTAAGGGGCTCAAAAAGTACCCGTGTTGAAAAGGTATGAAAGACAAATAAATGAGACACTTTTGAAAACTTTGCAGATTTTGCGGCATCGTATTGAAGTAACTTGTGAATTATATAATTGGATAAAAGGTCAGGAGCAGTCAGAGCAGCTTTCAGGCCGAATGATGTGACAGGACAAGCATTTGAGAAGAATTTGCTTTAATATCATCAAGGGGATGTCGTGGAATTATAGCTCACGTGGTTTCCCATTGGAGATGGAGGGTGTGCGGTGTCTGCGGGTCCATGCACCATTTCCATGTAAAATTCCAGAAACCACACGCATGGTTTCTGCTTTTCCACACAATCTGACAACGTAAATGTAAACACACTAAAGAAGGTAATTGCGGCTTGTAACATATTCTTGTAATTTTCATAACCGGAGCATTTTATTTAATGGCGTGAGCACACATTTCACTGCAATTATCGCTGTGGTTGCAAATAAAGGTGAGTGGTCGCTCTTGTGCTTGCATTAAGAGGGAGTTTCCCCCTCAAGGACCCATTGGCCCAGTTTGACTCATGAACACCAATTAAACTGGAACGTTTGGCCTGTTGGGCTTTTCAGTGCTCAGCAGGTGTTGGCGAGGCCTAGTTTTACCACCCGTCGTCGATAGCCTTTTAGGAGTGCCCTCCACAAGACCACCCACCAACAAACCTTATAGGTGTTCGATTAACCTTGAAATATCATGTAATTTGTTGTCATCTTACATTGCTGAGCACTTTGAAAATAAAATCTTGCTTTTGGAAACAACTGCAAATATGATAAGTTTCACCAGTTTTGGATCTTTGATAGATCCTGGTTTCACAAGCGAGCACAATCAGTTTCGTTCCTAAATTCCGAGGGATATATTTTTTGAAGCTCAGAGACGCTGCCCCCCCCCCCCCCCCATTGTTGTGTTTTATTGTTTAAAACTTAAATCCGTTTTGTTTTTAATGATATTAAATTTAGTTTGTTGAGAAAACCTGGAAACTGATAGCTCAGTTATTACATTCTGTAGCTTAAATTATACAGACTAGCAACGGTACCCACCCTATGGGCGGGGCTACAATTGGGAGGCCCAATTGAAAAGGCAAAATATCAGAAATTGAAGGTTTTAATTTTTATTTTAAATGATTTATATAAACATCCGTTAAACCATATGACACGCAAATCATCAAAATCTAAACTATTTGTAGAATTTCAATAAAAGCCACATCCCTGTTCATATTGTTAAATATTATTCCATCGTGTTTGGAAAAACTGGAAAATTGGAAAAAAATTGGAAAAACAATATAGCCTATTTTACTCCAGGGGGTCCCAGGAATACCCACCCACCCAAAATTTCGTTGCGATCGGTTCAGACGTTTTTGCGGAACCTGGGAACAGACAGACGGACGGACAGACATTTTGTGAATTATAGTAAGATGATTGTCTCACTTCCTCTTTCCATCCTCTTTCTCCTCCTTTATAAGAGACTAGCAGGAGTACCCGGCGATGTTCTAATCCTGTTGGCATTTTGAAGAAATGAAATTGTTTTTTTTCCAATTTTTTTGTAGGTGCCTAAAACACTTCCCTGCCTACACCAAAAAAGGAAAATTCGTATTCAATATGATATTACACACACACTAATCATGGATCATTTAATATTACCTGTCAAATAGCTGCAAAGGCTCAGGCACTATAAAGGGATTTAAAAAAAAAACTTTTTTGTTCAAAATTAAAAAGAAATTGTTTTTGCCTAAAACACTCCCCAACATTCACTGATGAATTTCTGGAAGTTTGACGAACATCCATTCAGCCATCTCTGAGAAAACTGGCGCCACACAGAGAGAGAGAGACACACACACACACACACACACACACACACACACACACACACACACACACACACACACACACACAAACGGCTCTGTTATGGTATTTATGAGGTCCAATGGTACCAAGCTCCTGCCCTGCCTTGACCATGATACTCCTCCTCCACTCCCCCTTGTCCTCAGTCAACTCTCTCCACTCTCCAACGAGCGCCATCTTATTGATATCCCTCCTCACACAATCTTCCTATCTCAACCTGTGGTCTACCTCGTTTCATCCTACCTTGCTCCCCCAACCTAGCCGCTCTCTTTGCTATTCTCTCTTCCTCCTCCATCCGAATCGTGTCCAGCCCACTTCAGCTGGCTTTTCACCAATCACCCCATCAAGCTCATAGGCACACCAGTTTCCTCCCTCAGTTCATCCATCCTCCTATCCAGAAAGCACTGCTTATCTGCTGACTCAAGGAGGTGGACATTTTGTATTATCCATGTCACATGGAAGACACCTATCCTGACAAATATCTCTGATGATTCCTCTTGAGATCTGATAGAAATGTCATAAGCTTCTCATCAAGTCTCTTGATAAAGTATGGTAGGAGCAGAGATGGATGTTTTCCCATTTGAGGATCATACGTTTGGAGTTATTGCAGTAAAATGGCCAAAATGGTTATACCCTGACCAAATTCGAAATATTTAATACTAGCAAAAGTACCTGGTGTTGCCAGGTAACAATGAGTCGCTTCCTGACGGGAATATGAAGAGAGGGTGGGAGGAGAAGAGGGAGGGAGAGGGAGAGGCGAAGGGGGGAGGAGAGGAGAGGAGGGAGGGGGAGGGGAAGGGAATGGTAGGGGGAGGAGAGAGAGGGAAGGGGGAGGAGAGAGAGGGAAGGGGGAGGAGAGAGAGGGAAGGGGGAGGAGAGGGGAGGGGTTGGGAGGGGAGTGTTAGTATACCTCACAAAAATGTTAGTCAATAAAAAAATGGGTTCGTAAAAACAAAAAGGGAGCTCTGTCTACTGTAATGCCATGGCTTGCAAAAGCAGCCTGAATAGCGTTCACCACGTGGTGGTTAATCATATTCAAAAAGGATGTTACAACACACCCCAACTTCCCCAGCCTTGTGACTAATTAATTAAGTACACAGGTATTTCTGACTTCATTTGTAGAGACCTCGCCAAGCGGCTTAAGCATTCCAGCAAGCACTCCAATGAAATGGGTGGTAAGGAACGGCTGGCTTGGCAAGCGATAGCAAGCTGATTGCTTCTGATTGAAATGGCCGAGGAATTTTAAATACAGATCGCAGGTACAGCGGAGTGACACCCTATCCCATTGAAGTATGAATTAAGTTAAAAATTATTAAGTTAAATTAAAAAAACTAACCCCAGAAGGAGAATGACAGCCTCCCTTAAATAAATGCATATATACACTTAGTTATAAAAATCGCTAGAAATGGTAAATTTTGTCAGATTTCACTCCAAATTTGGACATTTATGTAGTCTGCAGGATCCAATCCTCATATCCGAATCCACATTTTGATGATATGCTTCAATTATGTAATGATAATTGTTCGTGTTTCCAAGGCAAGGCACGTTTGAATAGGCTGAAACAAAATGGCGGCTTAAGAACCCAGCGAGTGGCAGTGGGCTGACTAAGAAAGGCGGACCGCTAAAATTGGTAAGGCTTTTTCAGGTTTTTTTCTTATGAGCACCTCGTTAATCATCTTCAAAAAGGGTGTTACTAGTACCCGACTGCAAAGCCGCAATGAGCCGGCGAAGCCAAAGCCTCTTGCCACTATTTTACCCATCACTATGGCATCAGTAGGTTAGGTAGTTGGTAGTAGGTAGGTGTAGTAGGTACCGTCGGTGTAGTAGGTGTAGTAGGTACCATTTGCATTCTGGATGAGATTTAAAATTGATAAAATTTACTTCTTGATTAATTCGGTGAATTCCGTCTCAACTTCGGATATTTCCGGCCGTGAAAAACTATCCCCGACGGCCGCGATATTTCTAAAAAATAATTCTTCGTCAATTTTAGAATATTTGACTTTATTCTTTTTGAATTTAGAATTTAGAATTTAGAATAGAATTTAGACTTTTAGAATTTAGAATATAAAATATTTTCACCGTCCGAAACGTGTAATAAGCTTTTTAAAAATATTTTTCAAATGCTCGAATCTCATTGGTTCCGGTGTTTGGTGACGATTTTCGTTGAAGATAACCAGGCCCGTGCGGGCCGAGGTTGGTCTTAAAGTATTTTAATTATAAATTAGAGGTGCATAAGATTGTGAATCAAACAAAGACGGGTGAAAGAAACTCCTATTGAACGTTTTTCAATTTGTTATGCATACTTCCGCATCCGCAAGATGGCGGCCTCCATTGCGCTTCGGAATTCTCAAGCCAAGGGATACAGCATAATCTGGTTTTCGACATAATACGTACGCGTTTATTGACAACACCGGCTTCGCCGGCTGTAACACACCCAAACACACAGCTTTCACCATTGCAATCTGTTGGCAGTCCGGGTGTATGCATGCAAAGTTTGGGGCTGCTCGGTTTCATGGTTTTGGAGTTATGGAGGAGACGGATTGACGGACGGACAGACACTGCCTTTTATTATTGTGGATTGATGAAGCATGCCAATGAATACCCAACTTTCCTTGAAACGTTCCCAGTGTCTATAACCACGATGTGCTGTCATCTGAGTCGACCTCCTATGCTCATATTGTGATTGTCTAATATGAAATGAATGGAAAAATCGACAATTAATGAATGAATGGTTGATATACAAATTGAAGATCTTTTAACATTCAGTCTTGACCTGAGGGTACCAGAGGTAGTGAGTGCACTTACTTTGGAGCTGTCTAATCTGGGTTAGATTCCTGGCCTGACTGTAAATTTTAGATTGGCGCTTTGCCGGCTGGGTGTTGCATCACAAATTGTACCATCCCTTGGATGAACATGCCTACTCGCATGAGCTGGTGGATGCTAGAAATCCCACCATGTCTTCCAACAAAGAGTCGGGGGTTATCACCAGCATCCTGAACAAATTTTAAAAAGCACTGTCGTAGTGTACAGAGGTCACTGTATCAGTGGCACAGCTGGGTTCCCAAGCAATGACACCATTTGCAGCCAGGCAATGTATATGAAAATAACAAGCTTAAACTAATTTATATGACATGCTGAAATCACCTTAAAAATATGATACTTTTTAAGAATGGATAAATATTTGAGAGAATTATGTACATATGTCCAAGAAATAGGCCAGAGGAGCAGAGGGAAGGACAATCGCTTGACATTATCCAAGGAACCAGTGGACACACTGATGCATCTCATATCACAAACAATTGGAGCACATGCTGAGTTACTCAAAAAGAAAGCTTAGCCGTGAAACATAAAAACAAACGTTTTATCGTGTCTTTCACTCATCGGATAACGCTATTGATCTACACTTGTGTTTTCATTCCTGCGACGTAATAACCAGACTTGGAAAAACAACATTTATTGACTACTGTCGCAAATTATTCCATTATGGAGGATTCCATGTGTGGGTGCTCTTCGGTTCCAAAAGTGTACCAGTACTTTTTACTTTGTCTGAGAGTAAAGTTATCGGTCTAACAGGAGCAATTAAATTATCTTATAACGCGTTGATTAATAAAACCTCAGATGAAAAAAATTGTTACACAAGGAACTTGGTTGCAGGAAGAGGCCATTTGGCCAATCAAGCCTGCACTAGGTCTACAGTGTGGCCACAATGTCTTGTCATCCCTTGTGAAATTTGTGGTATGCCCTTGCGTGCAGAGATAACCCTTTGGGGTTTCATAAAAGAGATTGTTGCACAGAAACGCTACGAAACCATTGATGACCTCAAACAAGCAGTGAGACTTGCTTTTATTGGTATCACCCCAGAAATCCTCCGGAAAATGTCCTCCAGAACATGGGGCAAAATTATTCTCTGCAACGACAATGATGGAGCACAAACGGAGCCACTGGACACTTAAGGCTCGAGTCATATACTGTAAAATGTGTAATAAAGTAAAACAGTACTGCGAATGTATGTGGTAACTTTACCACATATTAACACATCACCACCAATTTGCAAAAACTGTGAGCTAAAGATTTATTCTCCAGTGGAGAATGTTAAGTAATCCAGAATATTCAAACCTGTGAAGCTGTTTGAAAACAACTTTGAGGGTACTTTCTGGAAGGTATCACATTGCACCTGCTTTTTTTCCCCCTCTGCTTCCCCCCATTCCTTCCTTTACACATCATCCCTGCAACCTCCTGGCATGTAAAGAGTGAAAGCAAACAGTTTGCTTTTGCCATGACCCCTGTGGAGCTGGGAAGGCACTGCGCACATTTATGGCAGACTTTGAGCTTATGTGCGCCCGCTGCTTGGGCCATCTGCCGCAAGCTGCTGTGTGTTGCAAATCGTGCCCTATCACCCTGTGCCTCACCGACGTATCGCGCTTGGCTTATTCACTCAGTTGTAGCATCCGTAGCCAACTGTAGTGGCCCACCTAAATACAGGGCCAACAGTGCCGCGTGTGGACATGGTGATTTCTGTATCGGAACAAGTTTTCCAATTCTTTTGGTTGAAATAAGTTTTTTTTAAATCAAATACAAGTAAATTACAATTTGTTATTTTATAGCCATAAAGATTCCACATAACATAATCTTTGAGTAAAATAAAATTTGCACAAGATGGAAGCTGGGGAAAATTTTCAATTTTGAACCAAAAGACAGTTCACATGTCTCTGAAGCCTAAGAAAGTGAAATACAATCGACTCTTGCCAATTCAGCTCCTGGCCAATATGTCTCCAGACAAATGGCAGGAGGTCAAATCTGTGTCTCTGGAACACGCTGTGACCATAACATAGTGTGTGTGCAAGCATTCTCTTAAGAGTTAGAGTTTGAGTTAGTTGAATGGATGAAATCAACGGGGTGTTCATTGAGGTATGCTAACCGGCAGAAGAAACAAGGAGAAGCTGACGTTTCGAGCATTCACTCTTAGTCCAGGGGAATTGAGAGGAATGGTGAACGTGAACATTACTTTCTTTCAGGCTCCCCCATCTTTTGCTCGGACGAAGGGCGAGCGCCCCAAACGTCAACTGCGCCTTGCTTCCCACGTGAGTTAGCATACCTCGATCAACATCTTGTTTATTTCATCCATTGTTCCACCTCAATAAGGACCTCGTGCTTTCAATTTCAGGAGTTTGAGGGTTTGAAGAGAGACTTAGATGCTTTAGATTGGAATAAATTAATATTTGGGAAATCAGCATCAGAGAAATGGGCAACCTTCAAGAAGCAAATGTGCAGTGTGCAGAGTAAGTACATTCCAGTGATGTATAAAGCAGGAGGCAGAAAGAGACCAGGTGTTGAGCAGTGTGGTAAGGATTTATATTAAGGATGATAAGCAGAAGGTATTTATTAGGTAGAAAACAAAAGGACTGGAATTGGACTTGTGTCAGCCCTGCAAACAATGTTCCGTAGGAATTCCACATAATTCAATATTTCTACAATACACAATAGTACAAATTCTATAGAATTCTATGGAACATTTTTTGCAAGGAGCATAAGAATAAACAGTAGCCAGTAGTCTGTGGGCTTATGTAAAAAAAAGCAAAATGTTGGGTAGATTATTGGCATTCATGTTTAAACACATCTAGAAACATCACTGATGAAGAAAAAATGGGTGCCAGTTTTCCCATTAACATTTAGGGCCATTTTTAGGAACATTTAATCCGTAACATTGACACTCCTGATTCATACATGTTGTACCTTTAAAAAAAATTATACATCTTCAAGTTCTATAACCGCCCAAACAAATTTATATTGAATTACATGTTCTACATTATTTCTATTAAATGTTTTGGAGGATTGGTGAAGAGTGTTCGAATCATAAATATGTTGTTATTATTGGAATCCTCATGTGCCAAAACATATGGTTAGACACCAAAAACATCTTCCTATGTCCATTGGTTCAAAAGTTATGGCATTTTATGTAAAAAAAAAGTCTGAAATTTGGTGGCCATCTTTGATTTTTGTTAATTTAGAGTATTTCTAGTGCTCTCATTTTGTTTCCAATGAATTGTTGACCCCTATATATGAGTTTAGATAAAATGGAATAAATATTGTAAGACATTTGAATGAATAGTATCGTTAATTGGCAAATATATTTTTAAGAAATTAAGTTTCGGTGGCGGCCATTTTGAAATTCAAAATGGAGGCCCTAAATGTTAATGGAAAAACTGGCAATATTTTTTTTCTTAATCAGTGAAGTTTCTTGATGTGTTTAGACATGAGTGCCAAGAATCTACCCCAAAAAATGACAAACCTGGAAAATGTTACATAAGCATATAGACTATAGCTAAGAAAAGAATTTGGTAAGCCAAAAGAGACGAGGAGCTTATATTAAATATAATAGCAAAGCCAACTGCCGACTGGGTATCCTTCATCGTGCAAGGTCTTTCCTTGGCTAGTCTGAACTTTTGACAACCTTCTGTGTAAGGCCTTTATTTGCAGCTTGGAATACTGCTTTCCACTTTGGGCTGGCACCCCTGCCTCACACCTTGCCCTACATGATGCCATGGAAAGCAAGGCCCTCAAATTCAATGGGATCTCTGGCGACGAACTTGAGTGTCTCAGCCTGTTGCTGTCACTTTGCAGACAGGTTGGTGGCCTCTATATTCTACCGCCTCATTTTGGTCTTGCACCCTCTGTCCTCTGTCCCCTCCCCACCCCCCCCCCCCCAGCCCTAAAATGCAGGTGCACTGCTCACCTGCACTCATTTGTTTCTCTTTTCTCTCACCTGTGGAACCAACTTTCTAAGTCTGGTCAGTCCCAATCTTCCCTCAAGGTCTTCACAACTCCTCATCCGAGACAGCCGTTCACAACGACCTCATCCTAGGTCATTCCCCATCCATTCTAATGAACCCGTCGACCCACAATGACCTCTTTGCCAAATACTTCCCTTTTCCAGGTTATTGTGATTTTTGTCCTCATCTCTTCTCCCTCATATCTTCTTGTTTGTTTGGTGTTGGTTGGTTTGTTCCTTTTCTGTTTCATCCCCACTTTTCCCTTCCTCTTATTGCTGTGTTTAATTCAGCGTGTGTGCAGCTTGTTCACCCCAATGTGTGCTTCTCCCCGTCCCCTTAATCTCACTCTCACTTCCACTCTGTTGGTGTTGCCCCCTTTCCATTTTATTCCCTTCATATTCTGCTCTAGCTCCTCCACGAGCCCCGATCATGCATAGAAAAAATAAAAAGGCATTTTCTCTGTACATTAGGGGTGAAAAGCAGGTTAAGACAAGTGTGGGTCCGTTAAAAAGGAAGATCGGCTAGTGATGAAAGTGACATGGCAGGCATTTGAAATAGTTCTTGTTCTTCAACATTTACACAAGAAGAGTCAGGGGAATTACCAATAGTTGAGATAATTTATCTAGGAGGTGAGAAAGGACTTTTATAGGTGTTCCAGGTAGGAGTGGAGGAAGCATAGAAGCAGTTAGGAGAATTAAGATGAGATTACGCTCCAGGGCCGAATAATATGCATCCAAGAGTTGTTAAGGAAGATTGCAGAGGAGAAAAGTGTGATGTTTGCTGAAATCTTCAACAGCTCATTGCAGTTTCTAACTTGAAAACTGTCTTAGGGATCGAAAACAAAGAATGGTTGTGAGTGGGAGGATGTGTGGCTCGGAGGTTGTTAGTGGTAGGGTGCCTCTGGGATCAGTATGAGATCAGACCGTGAACCATGCTCTATACAGAGCGTAGATGCTGCCAAAGCAGTTTATATGGTTAGGGTTACAATCCCGGATGGATCGCCACTTCGCCACTGGAAAATAAGGGCAAAAATTTGGAATTTGGTCAGGGTAGCTCGCCTACTCTTCACAAAGGACTTTGGTAATGTTAATGTTTAGTCGTTTACCAAATATTACTGGCAGACAGGGCACCCAATTTAACGTCCATCTGAGGAATGGCACATGTATTGATAAAACTCCCTGCCTGCGAAACACTGAGATGACAGTTTATATCTGGGTCAGGATTCAAACCCAGGCTAGACAGCTCAGAGATGACTGAACATACCTTCAAGCCATCTTGCCAGCCTTGATCAGTAGTTGGGCTGTTGTTATTAATAACTACAATATAAGACCCGTCGCTTCACTGATGGGAATATGTTTGTGTAAATGCGAAAAAAAAACAAGATGATTTTGTTAATGGGGAAAAATATAATTGGGCGGTGTATACATAGATACTTAGCTATACACTCGGGGAGCGAAGAGATTGTTAATGGGATATTCTTCACAGCGTTTTAGATGCTGAATTGCAAATAATATACAACAACACACAAAGAGGATGAACAAAATAAAAATAATTTCTCACCCCCTCTTCTTTCTTTTGATCAAACTGTCTGGGTACATACATGGTGTTCCATAAAGAACCGGACAACTTTGGTTGTTCATTTGTTTAGAACCACAAATGATATAACGATACCCTTTGGTTTATGTGATACAGAAACTCAAAGTTCTGTGCACACCATCAATACACTTCAATGTGACCTCCGTTTGTCATGCGCAGGACATCAAGACGGTATACAAGTGTTCTTGCCATGTCCGGCTCAGTATGTTTGCGTCCACCAGTGCACATGCAGCTGTGATCCAGGAATTAAGATCCTGCAGGTTTGTCACCTTGGTGTTGTAGAAAACATCTTTGGCAAACCCCCACAGAAAAAATCAAGAGGGGTTATGTCTGGTGGTCGTGGGAGCAAGGTGGTTGGTCGATCTCAGCCAATCCATCGACCTGGAAAATTTTCTTTCAGGATGGCCCAAAAGACAAAGGTCCAATAGGAGGGAGCATCGTCTTGTTGAAAAATGATATCGGGTTGCAGGTCTTCAATCTGTGGGAAGGCGAATCCTTCCAACATGTTCATGTAAATTGTTGAGGTCACTGTATCCTCCGCAAATAAAAACGGACCCACCAAGTGCTCATCGAGAAGCACACCACACACTGACTTTCAGACCGTCACGTATGTGTTCAATGACCACGTGAGGGTTTTCAGAGCCCCAGATCCTCACATTGTGCTGGTTGATCTTCTCCGATACATGAAAGTAAGCTTCTTCTGTGAACATGACCTTTTTCAGGTAATCTTCATCATCTTCTATGCGACTCAGCATTTCCAAGGCAAACACCTTGCTTTTTGGTTCATAATTAGGTTTGAATACCTACAGAATCTGCACACTTTAGGTATAAAGCTTCAGTCTCTCATGCAAAATCCTGTGTACAGTGATGGTTGGTAGTCCCAGTTCTCCGGATGCACGTTGGATTGATTTTCTGGGAATTTGTTGAAATGATTCATGCACTGTTCAACATAGACTGCTGCACTTGTGCTTGGTCGACCAGTGCTTTTCTGTTTTTGACATCTTCCAGTCTGCTTAAACCTCTTGTACCACTCTCTGATACTAGTCCATGTTGGCGGACATGTCCGGAAATGTAACATAACTTGTACGGAAATTACGCTGAACTTGCTTGTCGGACCTCGTCTCAATGAACCATTTGACATACTGAGCTTTCTCCTGCAGAGTCGCCATTTTATTTTACACTAGCCGAATGCACCCTGTGTTGCATTCTTTTTGAATGAATTTACTACTATAATTCAGCTTTTACTCGCGGCCGTAGAAGATTGACTACTATAATTCAGCTCAGCTTTTAATTGCGAAATTGGCCCAGCCCGGCCGAGGCAGCCTCGCCACCTAGCCTATAACCTTCTCGGGACCCGTCCCAACATTTTTGGTTCTTCTTGAATGAATTTACTACTATAATTCAGCTTTTACTCACGGCCATAGAAGATTGACTACTATAATTCAGCTCAGCTTTTAATTGCGAAATGGGCTCAGCCCGGCCGAGGCGGTGTCGCCACCTAGCATATAACCTTCTCAGGGCCCGTCCCGACATTTTTGGTTCTTTTTGAATGAATTTACTACTATAATTCAGCTTTTACTCACGGCCATAGAGGATTGACTACGATAATTCAGCTCAGCTTTTAATTGCGAAATGGGCCCAGCCCGGCCGAGGCGGCCTCGACCGGCCTCGCCACCTAGCCTATAACCTTCCTGGGGCCCGTCCCAACATTTTCTGTTTCAGAGGTTTCCTCCTATCTTTCACCGTTCAGGAGATTAGCGCGTGCAGACAAACAAACAAACAAACAAACAAAAACTTTATTTTATATATATAGAATAAGAGGATAGATAGAAGAAGATAGATTAAACCAGCAGACCTTAAATAAAGAAAACTTTGAATTTCTGTATAATATACAACAAAGGGTATCGTTGTGTCATTTGTGGTTCTTGCACATCGGATTTTTATGTGAAAAAATAAAAAATATTTTTTCACATAAAACGGCTTTTTTGCGCGCAAAAAAATTATTTTGCTATTTTCTGAGAAAAAAAAAATTTCGCCCTTTTTCGGGAAAAATAAAATAAAATGCCCTTTGTGGTCGAAAATGTCTGACAACGCTAAAAAAAATTAGGGAATTTTTCGAAATTTTTCGAAATCGGACAAGTCACATTTTGCTGGAATCTCACTTATTTAAAAGGACAACTCACATTTTGCTGGAATCTTACTTATTTAAAGGGACAAGTCACATTGTGCTGGAATCTCACTTATTTAAAGGGACAAGTCACATTGTGCTGAAATCTCACTTATTTAATCGGACAAGTCACATTTTGCTGGAATCTCACTTATTAACTGCGATCGAAATTTTTAACTGTGATCGAAATTTTTAACTGCGATCGATCTCAAAAACAAAACGTTGCGTCCACTTGCGTGCGTTGCGTCTCCAGCGTGTACAGCAGTGAGGCGGTGTACTACAGTGAGAGAGTGTACACAAAGTGTGAGCAAGTCTCCTATCAAGATGAGTGCTGCTCTTCGTGACAAGTGGCTGAAGGAATTCAACGCTGGCGGCGATGGGGCCACCTTCAAGTACGTGTCGAGTGACACAGCTTTCTGTCGAGCTTGTGAAAAGACTTTCCGGGCGAAGCAGAAGTCTGAGCTGGCCCAACATGTCCGAGGAGACCGCCACAAGAGCAACTTGGCCTTGAAGAAGAAGAGGACGGCCACGCAAGCCACCATGGAGGACTTTGGTGGCGGAAAGAGGCACAAGTGCGACGTCGTGGCTCAGGAGCTGTGCCAGGCCATGCTGGCCGCTGGCATCCCATGGTCGAAATTGGAAAACCCTGCCCTCCGGTCGTTCCTGGAGAAGCACATCACTCTCCAGATCCCCGATGAAAGCTGGATTCGAAAGCACTACCTCGACAAGTGCTACGACGAGGCCTTGGCGGGGATCCGTGCCGACCTCGGACAGCAGCCCATCTGGCTGTCCGTCGACGAGACGACCGATTCGGCAGGTCGATATGTGGCCAACATCATCACGGGACGCTTGTCCAAGGAGGGGTACTTTCGTCCCCACCTCATCCAGTGCATGTTTCTGGAGAAGACCAACTCCGGGGAGATCGTGCGCGCAGTCAATGACACGCTGCGCTATCTTTGGCCTGATTTCAAGCCGGAGTGCCTCAAGGTCCTCGTCAGCGACGCCGCGGCCTATATGATCAAGGCCGGCCATGCCCTGAAGGAACTCTTCCCGGACTTGCTGCATGTGACTTGCGTTGCCCACGCGCTCCACCGTGTCTGCGAGACAGTCCGAGAAATGTTCAAGGACGTCAACGACCTGATTGCCACGACGAAGAAGGTGTTCGTCAAAGCCCCGTTGCGTGTTGTCCTTTGGAAGGAGCAGCAGCCCAATCTTTCTCTCCCCCCGGAGCCCATTCTGACTCGGTGGGGGACGTGGATCGACGCTGCGGTGTTTTACGCTGAGCACTTCGAGGCCGTCAAGGACATTGTGGACCAGCTGAACGATGACGACGCGATGGCAATCCGGAGTGCCAAGGACCTGTTCGGAAAGGCGGACATCAAGCTCAGTTTGGTCTTCTTAAATGCCCACGTGTCGTTCATCCCGAAGATCCTTAAGCAGCTGGAGGAGGCCGGCATGGAGCTGGCCAAGGCCTTCCAGCTCCTTGATCAGGCCAAGGAGGAGCTCGAAAAGATCCGAGGCTGCCGTAAGGAGATCCTGCTCACCAAGTTCAAGGCGGTGCTGCAGCGCAATCCCGACATTGGTGTGCTGAGGACAGTGGCTTTGATCCTGGATGGAGATCAGCACGGATCTGAGGTTGGTGTGCCGGCTGGAGTCAAGCTTGCCGACATCCCCCTCTTGAGGTACTGCCCCATCGTCAGCGTCGACGTGGAAAGGTCATTCTCCGTCTACAGAAACGTCCTCACCGACCGCCGACACCGCCTCACCAAGGAGAACATTACCAAGATAATGATTTCAAACACCTACTTTAACCGTTCCTAAAAGGGTCTTGTCAATTTCTTCTAGTCCTCTACTTATCAAACAATGCGGTTGCAATAAAGGTACCTGAACGTCATTTTTTACCTGTTTACTAGCCCAGAGTGCTTAATGTTGTGCAGGAAAAAGCTTACCATTTTTTGTTCTTTTTTTGACTGATTTCTGAAAAACTTGGTAATAATAAAAAATGAATAAAACGGGGGAAAAAAATATTTCGGGATTTTTTCACATTAAAAAAAATAATTCCGCTTTTCAAAACATAAAAGGCCTATTTTCTTAACATAAAAATCCGTAGTCTAGTGGTTCTACATATATTAGCAACCAAAGTTGTTCAGTTCTTTTTGTAACACCCTGTATTAGGCACAGGTCATGTCAGAAACCAAATTCTGAGGTCTCCTCGTCTCTGCCTTTGCATAAATGCTAAAAAAACGGGTCTTTCCATTTCTTCAGCAAAGCTGTAAAATGGTTAATCTATGGAGCAAGAACAAAAAAGGTTTCCTGGGAGATCCTGCTCTTTGTGCAGGGATACCCAGCATCACAAGTTGGCGTTTGCAGTTTCGACATATGTGCCCATGTACCCATAATTATTTATTTTTTGCATCACAAACTTTTCTGGGAGTTTCCCGCATCCACCATAATTGGATTTATTGAAATCCGTTAATCCGTTCTCAAGCTATAACACGACAAACAAATCGACAGACATCGCTCCTTTTATAATATAGATTTTCATCAATATGTTTTGGACAGTGGAGCGAAGAGTACTGTACATATTTGCAAATGACATAACGTTTGAAACTAAGGTGGATAGCAGTGAGGGGGGAATTGGGAGGGGAGTGTGGGGGGGTGGTGATATGGTACAAGAAAGTCTAGATACTTCAAAGAATGTGCAAAGGATTGGCAAATTGCAGTTTAACATCCGGAGATGTATGGTGCTAGTCAGAGCAGGAATCGGTCTTGGAGTGCGTAACACATGTGAAGGATATGGGGAGCAGTGGTGGAGGGGAGTGGGGATTCTCCTGGAGTCTGGAATCACCTATGCCTCTCCTGGAATCTATGGAATCTTCAGGTCTCAAAATTATTTGCATCTCCCGTAATGAGACTGAAGCAGAGGATTATTGCTCTCACATTGCAGATACGTCCAGTGGCGGATCTAGGATTTTCTGCAGGGGGGTGACTTCCTCGAGGCCCCAATGGGGCCGAGCCCGCTAGGGGGGCCCAGGGAGGGCATGGAAATTTTCAATTTTGCTTGTTCTGAAATGCAATTTCCTGCATTCTGTGAAACAAATCTGCCTCACTGTTGGACTCCTAGAGTATGACGTTTTAGGTGGGGATTTTAATTTTTCATCAATGAGTTAAATTTTCGTAAAATAGGAAGAAATAAGATTGACCAAAACAGTGACCCGGTATCGGGATGAAGAATTTATTCCGACTATCAGTAATCGCTGGCCAACTTACAATATTACTTGACTGATCAGAAACAATGAACATGAATGTGAGCAGTATCAAACATGATAAATGTGACTCTGTCACCGGCATTTTCGTGCATAGAATTAATCACCATCACGGTCATCAAACAACGACGATGCCATCATTCGACGAGGGTGTAGATCCATGTATCATTTGCAGATGTCCGCCTTTGAGATTGGCACCTCGTGTCCGTGCATAGCGATTACTGCCAAGTCGCTCAGCTTCTCCGTTGCCATCGTATTTCGGAGCCAGTTGTGGATACGCCTTAAACACAAGAACGACCTCTCTGCCTCCACGCTTCCCACTGGCAGCACAGCTAGAATCTTCAGTAGTTCTCGTAGGTTGGGAAAGAAGGTGGCGTCAGCATGGAAGGTCAAAAGGCTGGTTACTGAGCTCGCGGAGATAGGCAACTGCCGCTTCCAGTAATTCATCCACCTCTGCAGCTCACTTTGAAAGGCTGATGGGAGCGGCATGACGTGGTTCCACTTCACCAGAAGGCATTGACCCAGCTCCTTCACTTCGGCAGTGCTCTGTTTCACGATTACCTCAGGAATGAGAGCACAAAGCTCATAATGCGCCCTTTTATCCTGACTGAACCGAGATTTCATCTCACTGCATATCACGTCAAGGAATGGTATCGCTACAGTCCTCTTCCAATATTCGGCTATGGACCCCCAATGGTATTTTTTATCCTCGTGTCCACTCAGCGATTCCTTGGATTTGTTGTAGTTTCTGAATGGAGTTTTAACAAAGACCCCAAGAGTTTCCTTTTCACGGTCACTCAAAAACAGTAAGCACGGTAAACACCAACCGCCTCTATGGTTGACGTGCGCACTGTATGCAAGCCATTTGTGGTGATCAAGCCATTTCCATTGGAATGTCAGGTACCGCCTTTTCGACTCGCGATATTGGGAATCCAGGGCATCAGACGTTGAAGGTTTCCAGCAATTGTCTATGAACCGAATCTTATCCGAGTCACTTAATGTTGATGATCCACGAATTACTTGTCCGACGTCATACGGCGAGACAGACACTTCAACTGTCGAGGATGCCACAGCGACGGCTACCGCTGTACCATCAGAAGAAATAGAATTCGCAACAACACCATGCTGAGGTTGAAGTTCTCTTGGAGCTATCGGTTCTGTGTGTTCTGCCGTTGGCTCCGTGACCATATCAATCGCCTCAGGAGCTTCAGACGTTGTCGTACCTTCGCTGGAACTAGGCTTTTTAATGAAAGCGTCCAGGGTTCCTTGGCGACGTGTTTTCTTCCTTGGGTTGTCCATTTTTCAAACGCACGCTCAAATCTGAAATAAATTGATAATCAAGTTGAATAACTGCAATAAAGATGAAACTTATGGCTATACAGAACGCCTATTCCCAAACAGTAGGATATGATCGACTAGGCCTAGGCCTAGTCAGGCCCCAGCGGCTTATCCTACACCTCGGCAGCATTAATCTAACTAGGGCCTACCTCCTGCTAATTAGAGCTTATCTTCAACCATAACGAACACTAAATTAATAGATAATATTACCAGGCGATGTAGATGGATTCCATAGGCCCCTTGCAAAACGGAAATCTGAAAGACCAAAAAAACCAATTTCCTCTGTTTTAAAACATTGCTATTCCAAAAATAGGGAGGTGACTAGTCACCCCTGTCACCCCCCCTGGATCCGCCCTAGACGTCAATGGCCTCTCCTCCAGTCCAGCTCCATCTGCTCTCTCAGCCCTCTGACCCGCCACAACAACATCACGATACATGCCAAACTCGAGTAATCCCTTCCTGGTTAAAATTCTAAAATTCAGGCTTACTGCACACTTCAACTCTTGTGTTCATCTTTTCTCATGTAATATGCTGGCTTCCTGAGGAGTTCAATCCCTCTATTCCATGCAAAGCATCAAACAGATGGTGGAAATAATTGCTCCTCCAAATGCACAATCATTCCAACGCACAATCATTTCTCCCCCCTCCCCCTCCTATTCTCCCCAACCCTCACCATTAATCCTGCCAAGATATGCTAGATGTATATGCACTCACATCTCAACTTTCCAGCCTGGGTTTGAATGTAAAACTGAGTGTCCCATCTTCTAGCTTTAGTTAGTGGATGTTAAAAATTCCATGGTGTCGTCTGTAAAGAGTAGGCAGGTTATTGCCGATACCCTGTCCACATTTCAAATTCCTGCCGTGACTCCCCTCCTTTTTCTTAATTTTACATTTATGAAAGTACTGTCCCCTCCCACGTACAATTCTTAGTGTAATATGTTAGCTTCCTGAACATATCTGCTCCTAAATTGACTCATCATTAATAATGAGAAACCACTGCCATGGAGATCAGGCCTACACTAATCAAACAATGTGGAAGTCATGGTATTATATATATATATATATATATATATATATGTATATGTATGTATGTATATATATATATATAACTGTGAGAAATAGTAGAAACTCCACAGTAGTTACGATAACTGTAAGCTGCGCTTCACTTCCACTGAACTTGGGGACGGTGAGTAAGCTTTAGCGTGGCTCTTCTTCTTTTTGCATGCATCTTCTACACATATCACACATCTTACACACATATCACGATACATACTTCTCTGATATACATGCCTGTTGTTTCTGTAGACTAAGAAGAAGAGCTGTGTTGGTCGAAAGCTTGTCGAGAATTAAAGATCGACTGTCCTGAACCTACGTCCGCGTCTTATTCAATCTCCTGATTATGTACATACATATATACAGTACATACGTATATATATATATATATATATATATATATATATATATATATATATATATATATATATATATATATATATATATATATATATATATACATACAAGAAAACAAACATGACATAAGGACAATAACACCGAAGCTTTTCGTGCTGTACTCTTCAAGGCGATTCACAGCAAAGAGACCAGAAGAAATGAGAACTAGTGCATTTCTAAGCATGTCTAAGTAACAGTGTCACTGATTGGTTCTTCAGTCATGGCATTATTGGTGTCCTGAACACCCATTGGTTGACTCGGTCACCACTGTCCCTGACTCCGATTGGCTGAAGTGGAGTTGTCAGCGATGACGCACTATTTGCATAATTACCTTGGACAACGGTCGGGGAAATACCTTTAATCTTTCCATGTTGAAAGAGAATGAGAGAATGTACAAATTCCTTTTGAAGACACAATGTATGGTCCGTGGAATAGATGAAGGTTGCTTCTAACATACGTAGATGCAACGTACTGCAACCTCAGTTCAATATCTTGAACACATCTGCATTGTACTGGTCTGCACAACCGGGGTTGGCATTCAAGTTCCGTACAATGGCAGAAGAAGAAGAAGAAATGGTCGACTGTCCTTGAACGTTCTTCCATGCTCGTACCGGTTGAGTCCTCACTCCCAAGTTATTTTTTCGAATCGCCAGGGGGACATGCTGCTTGATATGATCAGCCAACCTTGGCAAAGATTTCTTACCTCTTGATATTGTGGTTGGGAATGCCAAAGTCATAACCATGCGCCAGAGTGAACTTTTCCGTGTCAGGCAGCCGATAACCCGATTGGTTGAGCACGTGTTTAGAAGAGTCTTTGATGAGCAAACCAAATAGTTTCAGGTTCAAACACTCGATGGTTCGTTCACGTTTCTTTCACGCAGCGACCTCTGCACGTTGATCGGTCGCTGCAATATGTCGTCAAATGTCCCACTAAGATCTTTGCCAAGTTTGAACTCCTATATGCTCAACTGTCTATCCAAGGAAGCAGACGAAGCGCTGAGGGCCAGACTATCAGACTTTGCGCATGCGTACTGTGGAATCCCGAATGACGTCACGGACTTTCACATGCAACGAGACTGTCTCTTGGCAATACGAGGATTGAGGAGGAATGGTGACATTCACATTTGTAAACCTGATAAAGGCACCGGAGTTGTAATCTAGAATAAGATCGATTACATCAACAAAATGATGGATATCCTCAAAGATGAAACAAAATTCCAACAATTGGGAAATGCAGCCAAAAACGACCGCACGTCACGGTTGGAAGGTCAGATCACCAAACGGCTGTTACAGCTCCACAAGCGCGAGGAACTAGCTAAGGAGTTATACAACAGAATCAAACCTGTTGGAGCCCAATGTCCAAGAATGTACGGCTTGCCCAAGACCCACAAATAAAATGTCCCACTAAGACCGATATTGTCCATGGTTGGTTTGGCACAACATGAACTTGCCAAGTGGTTGGGAGAGGTCCTGCATCCAGTATTGGAGTCACTTTTAAAATTCGTGATCAAAGATTCTTTCACTTTTGCAGAAGCAATTTCTGCTACAACACCGACAAGTGCGGACAACATAATCGCCTCCTTTGATATACAAAGTTTGTTCACGAATGTCCCACTGATGGAGACTATTGGTATATGTGCACATCTGCTGTACCACAGTGATCTGGAACAACCACAGATCACAGAACAAGTTTTTGTGGAGTTAATGAACACAGCAACGAGGCAAGCTTAGTTTCAACAACATGATGTATGTCCAAACTGATGGAGTCGCCATGGGTTCCACATTAGGCCCAGTGCTTGCAAATATCTTTGTGGGTTATCACGAAATGCAGAAACTTACTGGTTGGCAAGGTGTGGATGCTTCCATCCTATACTATTGGTATGCTGATGACATTTTTGCTTTGTTTGAGTCTCAGATGGCATGTGATACTTCTTGACACAGCTCAACACTCTCCATCCAGCGCTGAAGTTCACCATGGAGCTGGAATCTTCAAACACTTTACCATTCTTGGACATGTTTGTTTTGTTGAAAGATCCCCAAGTGGTTTCACTACATCCATCTACTGGAAGCCTAACTTCACTGGGCAGTATACTCACTGGGATTCCTACAGCTCCACGAGTTACAAAATTGCCTTGATCAACATCCTGGTGAACAGAGTTCGGATGATTTGCTCACCTTGTAATCTTCCTGCTGAAATGGACAAAATCATGAATATACTCGGTCACGATGGTTATCCGGAGTATATAATTAAGAGATATGTGCACAAGTTTATCATCACAACAAAGGAACACAAGATCGGTCCTGACAAATGTCCGGTATACATCAGGATGCCATGGAAAGGACAATCATCACGAAGGTTTGAAGAACAAATCAAACATACGTTATCAAACACGTACCTGGCGGTGCAACCTCGAGTAATCTTCACATCTCGCCACCTGCTCACGTCAGTCAACAAGGATGTGCTGCCCACCTCACAAATCATCAATGTTATCTGTGAGTTTAAGTGCCGATGTGAAGCTCGGTACGTGGGCCGTACAACCCAAAGGTTGGCTGATCGTATCAAACAGCATGTCCCCCTGGCGATTCGAAAAAAGAACTTGGGAGTGAGGACTCAACGTTCATGTGAGGAGCATGCAAGAACGTTCAAGGACCGTCGACCATTTCTTCTTCTTCTGCCATTGTACGGCACTTGCATGCCAACTCCAATTGTGCAGACCAGTACAATGCAGATATGTTCAAGATATTGAGCCGAGGTCGCAGTGCGTTACATCAACGTATGTTAGAAGCAACGTGCATCCATTACAAGGACCCTACATTGTGTCGTGAAAAGGAATTTGTACATTCTCTCATTCTCTTTCAACACGGAAAGATTAAAGGTATTTCCCCAGCATTTGTGCAAGGTTTTACGTAATACCTCCCCAAACTCCGGTTACGGTGCCCCTCAGAGTCTCGAGAGGGAACACAGCAGAAAGATTTGTTATTTTGAGCGTTCTAATAAACCATGGTAAAACCACACCAATGCAATTGTAGAACAAAACAAGTAATTGTATAAAGAACTCTCACATGCACAATAATAACACTATTAAAGAAAGTACAATGAAAATATCACTGGCATCAAATGAACAATACATATGATGGTACCATCATTCCCCAATGCTCTCAAAGCAATAAACTCACTATACGCCAAACTTGAGTGGAATGTAACATTCCCCAAAGTCCGTGCACAGATCCCTGCGCTGGTTGAAGCCATGCAGAATGACAAGAACAGGCAGGTATCGGCACGGCGGCAGACGAGGAGTTACGAGGTGAGAGGTCGATATGGGAATTGAGCCGATATGTAAACCAACGGCGCTCCACATGGTGATGCCGATATGGGAATCCCAGTGACAAAACATGATGCATCTAGCAGACAGTCTCTTCGAGGACAAAATGGCGGATTGACCTGTAATGGAGGATCTTGGTTCCCCACCAACATTAACTCACGCTTGGTAATAAAACCTGAGACGCAGGTTTAATTGCAATTGCAATATAGGACGATGTCACGGGCAATCCCTTTCATGGGAAGCCTCAACTCATTGGCGACCGATATAAAAAAAGCCCGCTCGCAGCCTCGATGCAACTCACCGCTGTATATATCTCATGGCCATCTCCTCCTCTCTCTCTTCTCTTCCGGTTCCTTTGCCGCATTTTCCTTTTTCCTTCACAAACATTTATTTTTACCTTTTACTAAAGTCATCTCCATTTCACACAAAAATCTTAACAACAATATTACCTGAAACGAAAAATATTCTACAAGTATATAATAACAACAAAGGAGGAAGTGACGGATCCGTAACAAAGGTAATGATACAAATGGTGCATCATCACTGACACCTCCGCTCCAGCCAATCGGAGCTAGGGACAGTGGTGACTGACTCAACCAATGGGTGTTCAGAACACCAATAACGTCATGACTGAATAACCAATCGGTGTCGTGGTTACTTAAACAAGCTTTAAAATGCACTAGTTCTCATCCCTTCCGGTACCTTTGCTGTGAATCGCCTTGAAGAGTACAGCACGAAAAGCTTCGGTGTTATTGTCCTTATGTCGTGTTTGTTTTCTTGTATATTAAAGTTCTGTAGTACTATATGTATGTATGTATGTATATATATATATATATATATATATATATATATATATAATTATATATATATATATATATATATATATATATATATATATATGTATATATATATATATATATATATATATATATATATATATATATATATATATATATATATATATATATATATATATATATATATGTACAGTCACGTGAAAAAGTAAGTACACCCCATGTAAAGTTTTGACTTTTTCAACATATTTCAACATACAGCTATTTGATCTTCATTTCAACAATATTGATAGATAAAGGTGATATAATATAACAAATATCATGAAACATTTACATTTTGTAGTCCATTGTATAATTTAAATAAACATAAATGCAAATTTCGCATGTGAAAAAAGTAAGTACACCCCTACATTTATCACTACTTAAAATACCTAAAATTAGAATTAGGTGCACTATCTCAGGTGCAAATGATTAGAACATCGTTAGAGAGGATCTTGGAGGAACATGTCTTATTTAAACCTCAGACATTTAGTTTGGTTTGCTCTTTGTTGTTGAAGTGTGCGGCACCACCATGCCTAGATCAAAAGAGCTCTCGGAGGCCTTCAGAAAGAAGGTTATAGATGCCTTCGAGTCTGGGAAGGGATTTAAAAAGATGTCCAAACTATTTGAAATCAATCATTCGACTGTCCGGAAGATCATCTTCAAGTGGAGTAGATTCCAAACAATTGCCAACTTGTTCAGGCCAGACCGCCCCTGCAAGTTCAGCCCGAGAGCAGACCGCAAGTTGCTGAAAGAAGTCTCTAAGAACCCCAGAATGTCATCACGGGACCTACAGGTAGCTTTTGCCACTGTTGATGTCAAAGTGCACGAGTCTACCATTAGAAAGAGGCTGCACAAATTTGATCTACATGGGAGGTGTGCCAGGAGGAAACCTTTGCTGTCCAGAAAGAACATCAGGGTAAGCCTAAAGTTAACCAATGGACACCTTGGCAAAGACCAGCACTTCTGGAACAATGTGCTCTGGACAGATGAGTCAAAGGTAGAGCTATTTGGCCACAGTACCAGAAGACATGTTTGGCGAAAACCAAAGACAGCATTTAACCACAAGAACCTGATACCAACTGTAAAGCATGGTGGTGGAAATATTATGGTTTGGGGCAGCTTTGCTGCATCAGGGCCTGGGCAGCTCACCATCATAGAATCCACGATTAATTCTTCATTGTACCAGAGGGTGCTTGAGGATAATGTGAGGCCAACTGTCAGAAAGTTGAAGCTCAAACGTAGGTGGACCTTGCAACATGTCAATGACCCTAAACATACCAGTAAATCCACCAAGGAATGGCTGAAAAGAAAGAAATGGAGGGTTCTGGAATGGCCAAGTCAAAGCCCGGATCTAAATCCCATCGAGATGTTGTGGGGGGATTTGAAACGAGCTGTGCATGCAAGAAACCCCTCAAACATCGCACAGCTGAAAGAATTCTGCATGGAGGAGTGGGCAAAAATTTCTCCCAGTCGATGTCAGAGACTGGTAGACAGTTATAAGAAACGCCTACTTGAGGTTGTTTCTGCCAAAGGGGGCAATACGACCTATTAGAGCCAAAGGTGTACTTACTTTTTCACGTGACTGTACATACATGCATACATACAGACATACATATATATATATACATATATATTTACAGTACTTCATTAAATCTCAGTTAATTTACGTTTTATCTTCAATTATACAAAAAAGTAACTTTTATCCTTCAATGCTGTTGTTGCATTTCGAGTGACAGAAACATGAAAGAGTTCCAGTTTCTATTATAACATCATTTTCCAGTTCAAAGAATTCCCAATAAAAGCCTTTACATTTTCCCTACGGTCTTGCATTGAAAGTATGTTGTTTCTCCAAGCGTAAGATTACACTGCAAGCTGTATGTCTTTTCTTGGCATGTGTTGTAGTATTCGTTGCCTCATGCTGCAGCTGGGTCTCACTGCTGTCACCCAGTATTTGGTATAATCATCAGAATCTATTCGGAAAATGTGACTCAGCAAAATCATTATCTCTTGCTGGACTGACGGGATAGCTGAGAAGTAGTGAACTCCCCTTTGAGCTGTCTTGTCTAAGTTTGATGCTTGATACAACTATAAATTGTCATCCTATTGTTTCACATGTAGGGTGCTGCACCAATCAGTATGCCCTCCGTCGGAGGGGGTGTGAGGGATGGGAGGGACAGTACGTCTCCACAATGCCTTGTGTTCCATCTGCTAGCATTCAATGGTACATGTTAAAGATGTCATTGTACATTTCAAAAACATCATGCTATTGTGTACTGGTACCCTTTGTGTGCTGGTAAATTGTGCTGAGGGAGTGAGAGATGGATGGATCTGGATATGGGATCTGAAGAATTCCTTCACCTTATTGAACAACTGATCGAATAACTATGCAGCCTATCAGGTGTGGATGTATATACAGACTTGGCATTTAATATGGATTATTTTTTTATTCTTGACTTGGGTTTACTTTCTGAACTCAGTATATCAATCTGGTGAGTTTCTTTTACGCTTCGGTGATTTCTTTGTCAAAAGAACCATGTCACTGATTGTCTTTCGCAGCAAGAAGTCAATAACAGGATAATATCACAGGTGGCGTGACAAAATGTAAGGACAGGTACATTTGACGATTGGCTTCACAATCGGGTATATAAGGGTTGTTGGTTCTGTGTTAGTGGAAAACAACTGCGGCACTTCTACAAAAGTTATTGCCGCTTCCTCTGGAGATGGTCCGTCAACTTGACAATGCTGTTTGTCATGGAGTGGTGGCTTTACGAAATTCCGGCATGAAAGAGCGTGCTATTGCTTGGCAGTATAGCATCACTCAAGGTCAGGTGGTCAAAGATCCTGAAACGAAATGCTCAGAGGGGTGTCCCTACTCCAATACCGAGGAGAGGACGTCCCTGCAGAATCACAAGGAGAGATGATCGCCAGCTGCACGGTTAGTCTGCAATGGCCGTACCAAGTCAGCTAATCGGCTTAGGGCTGAGTGGCAGCAACTTACAAATGTGCCTGTATCCAGAAGGCTAGTCAACCAACGACTGGTTCAAGCAGGCTATCATGCCAGGCGTCCCCTGAGAAAGCCATGCCTGACCAGACAACACAGCCAGCGCCGATTGCAGTGGGCCAGAGAGCACAGTCAATGGCAGCCAGGACACTGGAATCACGTGACCTTTAGTGACGAGTCTAGATTTCTGGGTCTATCGTCAAGATGGCCGCGTCCGAGTATGCAGACAAGTGCATGAAGCCTACAACGAAGATTGTATAGTGCCAAGAGTCCAAGCTGGAGGTGGTGGGGTGACCGTTTGGGCTGCTTTACATGCAGGGGGCAAAACTGACCTGGTTGTTCTGAATGGAAACCTGAACCAGTTCAAGTACAGGGCCATTCTGGAAGAAACATTGCTTCCACTTGCTCGTGCAGCCTTTCGAGGAAACTGTCTTCCAAGATGACAATGCACGGCCTCATCATGCTCGCATGATCCAAAACTTTCGTGTTGACCGTGGTGTCGAGCATATGGAGTGGCCTGCCATGTCCCGCGATATGATCCGATAGAGAACTTGTGGGCAGAATTAACGCGTCAAAATCGACAACTTGGTCCAGCAGCCCACCACTGTGCGTGAATTGCAGCAGCTATTGTCACTGCATGGCAAGCGATTCCTGTCCAAACCTTGGCAAATCTCGTGAACAGCATGCGTGAACGTGTACGTGCTTTCCTGAATGCTCGCGGGGGTTACACGAAGTACTGAACTGTAATTTTACTGTCCCATAATCCCAGTCATGATTTAACTTTTGTTTTTGTTGAAATTTTTTTGGCTCATGTGTAAAATAAAGAGATACTTCTGGCAAACGTACAGAAGTTTAACACAGTACTGTCCGTGAATTGAGTTCGATATCAGTTCACATCACTTTCAAGGATCAATTTATTTGCTTCAAAATGTCAAATGTGGTTTTTGTTTCTTTTAAAGGTCACATTAACAAAATCTAGAATAATTTCAACATAATTCAATGAACTTTTGGTTCTAAGTCATCTTGAAAAGTAAGTTCACCCCCACAAAAAAAATATTCCATATTAAAAGCCAAGTCTGTGTATATATATATATATATATAATATATATATATATATATATATATATATATATATATATATATATATATATATATATATATATACACATATATATATATATATATATATATATATTATATATATATTTATATATATATATGAAATAAATAATAAAGGGCAGTGTGTGTGTCTCCTCCATAACTCTAAAACCATGAAACCTACTGGCCCCATACATTACATGCAAACTGGGTGTTTGGATGTGTTGAAACACCCTTTTTTGAAGATGATTAACGGGGTGCTCATAACAAAAAATAAAAAGCCACAAAGATGGTGGTACACCATCTTGGTCAGCCCTCTGTGACATCACTGGCTTCTTAAGCCACCATTTTGTTTCGTGGTCGAACCTATGTTCCCGCACCGTAAACGGGGCCAATGGGGCCTGGGTGTGCCGGTGCACCTTCGCGCGCTGGCACGTGAAGCACGTCCTGGTCCAGCCGCGGACGGCCTTCCGGAGGCCATGCCAGACAAACTTGTCGGCGACCAACCTCTGGGAGGCCTTCGTGCCCGGGTGGGACAGGCCGTGGATGGCGTCAAAAATCTGGCGCTGCCAGCCCGCGGGCACGATGGGGCGAGGCCGCCCGAGGGAGACGTCGCACAAGAGGGGCCGTGGCCGCGCCGTCGAACGTGGCTGCGCCGTTTTTTCCACACTAATACAAGTGCAAAAGGGGTTTCCTGCACCAATCACAAGTGCGAAAAGTGGTTTTTCAACACTAACACAAGTGCGAAAAGTGGTTTTTCAACACTATCACAAGTGCAAAAAGAGTTTTTTCCACTCTAATACAAGTGCGAAAAGTGGTTTTTCAACACTAACACAACTGCGAAAAGTGGTTTTTCCACACTAATACAAGTGCAAAAGTGGTTTCCTGCACCAACACAAGTACGAAAAGTGGTTTTTCAACACTAACACAAGTGCGAAAAGTGTTTTTTCCACACTAATACAAGTGAAAAAGTGTTTCCTGCACCAACACAAGTGCGAAAAGTGGTTTTTCAACACTAACACAAGTGCGAAAAGTGGTTCTTCAACACTATCACAAGTGCAAAAAGTGTTTTTTCCACACTAATACAAGTGCAAAAGTGGTTTCATGCACCAACACAAGTGCGAAAAGTGTTTTTCAACACTAACACAAGTGCGAAAAGTGGTTTT